>NC_134150.1:17010000-17122500 GCF_033958435.1 Carettochelys insculpta | reverse complement strand
GATATATTGACCATTGGCTATTAGCCAAGATGGTCAGGGATGCAATGCTGTGGTCCGGGATACAACAGCCAGAAGCTTGGAACTGACAATGGGAGATAAATCACTTGATAACTTCTCTGTTCGGTTCATAACCTGTGAAGTATCTGGCATTAGCCAGTGCCAGAAGAAAGGATACTGGACAGATGCAGAGAGGCCATTCTTGTAACTGCAACATCAAGCCTGCAAGTCTGTAAATGAGAAAATAAAACTAGCACTTTCTTCTTTTCTTTTTTTAATCAACCTTTGATCGAAAGAACATTCAGTTTGCTGTTGTAGTCAGGTGGTTGGAAACATAGAGGTCAACATACCCAAAGTTTACCAAACTGCTGGATAGCCACATATGTAGCATACTTTGGGCCTGATCTTGTTTAACACTGGCAAGAATCCCAGGGTACTGTAAAAATCCTGGCTTCACTTAAAGAAAAGGGTGAAGATGATAAAACAAGAAGCGAGGAAAGGGGGAGAGAAAGTGGTAGAAGAGAAAGAAGAAAGTAACCAGACAAATAGTTTTTAAAACTGTCTCAATTCTCTTAGAGAGCTGTAAGAAGCCATCGATCCTTTCATTATTGCTATCTCGTATTTATTTTTATTCTAGAGGTTCATACTGTGTATTCTACAGGAGGAATGCAATATCAAAAGAGTAACAACCTCCCCTTTACTCAAGACTTTATGACTGCCTGGCTGACAGAAACCAGACAAAGCAATAAAACAAAAAAGGAAGGGAGAAAATGTTAAGCCTTCCATTGATTTAAAAACCTATATTATTTTATGATACTGCTTTACTCTTTGCTAAGCAAACTAACTCTACACCTGATCAGAGTATCACTTTTCAAATGCCTAAATCCCTGTAAAGGTTTAGTGTCTGGCTGTGTGCATTTTGCTCAGTATTAACATGTTCAATGGAGTACTTTGATTTTTTTTTTTATCTACACGCCAGAAGCTGGTGAATATATGCTTCATAGCTTCAGATAAACCTTTTGTTCTTCTGGGGCTGATCAGCTGGTGCGGCAGTGAGAGGGAGAGGAGGAAGGAAATTCACAGGGGCTCCACGGTTTCAAAAAGTCAAATTACCTCTGAGCCATGGCATTGCTGATAATTTAAATGAAAAAATATATATACAGGCTGCACCACACAACATCTCTACTGTTAGGACTTTTAATGAAGCCCCAGTTGTGATGACACTGAAGCAGAGAACGCTACGGTGGGATAATTACTTGGCTCCCTCACAGCTGAGTTTCACAGATGCATTATTAACGGCACATTCCATGCCATAACGAGCACCGAATGTAGGTGGGATTCACAAACCCCGGCATCCGCCATTAGCGGGTTGGCGCAAACACAAATGAGTGTTTTCACAAAAGCATGCAAAGGTTGTGAAATTCCAATGAATTCTTTCACTGGAAAAATAGTTCAAGCTGCCATGACCAGATATGTCACCTCCCATGACACACTGTGCTCTGAGTGAGGCACCATGGGAAATTACAGAATCCGAATGTATTGATTTTTCTGTAGAAAATACTTGCAGCAGCCCTGATGAAGAATTAAGGAGGAAATGTAATAACCTAATTATTCTCCAATCTCATTCTCCCCCCGCCCAGGTGTTCCCCACCTTGTTTTTGTTTAACAATTATCCAAATATGCAGGACTAAAGTCACCTGTGATGCCAGTGGGTGAAAGGACCCTGGGATGGTTATAACTACTCCTGCTTTCACCATGGCTGATTTTAGCCCACTTTAGCCAGAATGTCACCAGCTTAGAGACATTCCCAAGCAATACTTGTTCTAAGCTGCCACGTATTTATTTCATGCTGTTCTTTGTGACATTTATCCCCCTAAACATTTCCCTTTAACAGGTTTTCTCCATAAATCTATTTACAGTATATGCAGTTATTAATAACTGCTTCTCGCCCCACACTGCACATGGCCCGAAAGCTCTAGAGCATAAAGAGGGAATTTTCATGCACACAAATTACAGAAAAGATAACATTAATGTTTTCCACACTCCTTAATCCAGGACAAATTAGTTTAGCATCATACCTGAACCCTCCCTCCTCAGCCTAGCAGTTAAAAAAAAATCCTTATGGCCATGCAGTAGCATTCTCTCCTCTTTTTCAGAAATCAGCTTGGAGTAAGAAATGTTATTAAGTCAGTGGCAATCCTGGTAATTTTTGTGTTTTCTGTAAGCTTCCATTTCAAGGTGACCTTTTTTTTTTTTTGTTACCCTAAGTGTTTCTGCACACATACAGAACAAACAGTCTCCCAATAATTAACACTGGCTCTTAATGAAGTCCAGCTGCTGTGATGGCAAACTGAGAGGCCAACCTTTGAAAACTAACTTGGGCTCCTCCTGTTACAGACTCTCTAAAACCACAGAAGACAACTTCTCTTCACCTAGTTCTTAAAGATCATTCTTTACCAAATAAGAGAACAGTTCAAAATTAAGTATTTAATAACAAAGCTTATCTTTGAAATAATATTGTATGCTAGTAAATCATAAAAAGGCTGGATCAATTTCAATGAATGACGCAAAATTAATATAAAGCCAGAGTAGCAAATTAAAAGCTAAAATGAAGAAGTGCACCACTAAAAGACACAAACCTTTAAAAATTGTAGAGCTTTAATTCCAAGGGAAACTGGAGACAGTTCAGAAGAATAGATTTTGTCGAAGAGACTACTTTTCTGAAGATATGTAAGAGGACCTAAAACCCAACAGTTTCATAAAATAATGCTGCTTTCCAGCTAATTCATGTGTTGATAAGGATGGTAGATATAATAGATGAATGCTATATGAAAACATTAAAAAATCTGCATTATAACACACCCTTCAGAAAAACTGACTTTCCACAAAGTCCTGTTGTACACGGTTTTGCTGCACTATTTCTTAGGTGCAATTTTTCAACTCACCAATATGGAATATTGTCTGATTTAAGTGGCAAGTTTCTAATTGCCTCTCCGCTCTGCATGGTGGATCCTGCTTCACATATCTCTTCTTTATGTATAAGCACAAAGTCTCACTTAGGTCAATGAGAAATCTATGCACCGATGGAGTACAAAATATCAGTTAAGATCCACTAAGAAGAATTTTGATCTATGCTTGTAAGAGGAAACTCCAGATATCATAATATAAACATTTCAGAGCTTGTCCCCTGAAATTAGTCTGAAGCAAGGTAGGTTATGAATTAAAGTGAGTTACCTCTTCCTGATTAACTCCATGTGGGGGTGCTCTAATTATAGAAGGAAAGTGCCTTATTCTGAATTATGTTAAACCTTTTGTGATATGGATAAAAGTAATTTGGAATAAAGACCTTATTCTGGACTGTGTGTCTATACATGGAGTTATTTAGGAACGGGTAATCAGAAATGACTCCTCATGCAGACAAGTCCTTAGGTAGCAAGTTGACATCTCACAGAAAGATAGAGGGTGCAATTTTGACTCAGTTAACATAGATAACTTGCACCCTGAAACTGAGTAATATACATTCAGTTTTGAAAATCCCTGACAAGAAAAATGACTTCCATCAAAACAAATGGTAAAAGGATTTTACAAAGGTACTAGGGAAAAGAATTGGCTAATTCACTGTCATTTAAATTAACTTACACGTAGGAAATATGTCATAATTGACTAATACCTCCAGCACTATGAAATCAACAAATGGTCAATCGCCAACTCCAACCAGAAATTGCAACACTCATAACCACTTCCCTTACTGAACTAAACCAAACTAATATTGCACAGGTGTTAATGTACTTTCTGGATAACTCTGGATGTCAATGCCCTGGAGAATATAATTTAGCAACAAAATCATCAGTTTACACAAGAACACAGTCCTTGGGAAAAATTAGTATGTGCACAGTAATACTGATTTCCAAGCTGAATTTTTTTTGTTTGCTTTGGATCCTACAGCTGCCTGAAGACTCAATATGGGCTGCATTCTTAAAAAATTGCACAACATAGCAACATTCTGCAGCGTATCAACATTTCTCAAGCAGGAAGGTACCAAAAGGCTAAAGCCAAGAAATAAACTTTATTCTACTCTACTAAAAATAGTTCACTGATTTAGCCAATTGCATTATTTATTTCCTTACGATGAGAATAGCCTTATTGAGAAATTGCAAGTATGCACTTTCTGCAAAGCAGTTCTGATTAAATTCCACAGTGCAGATATTTGGGAGAAGGGACATGAGAATAAGTCTGCCTTTAGAGACAGGATGCCTGGCACAATACAATTGTACACACTCCTCATTTCTCATATGCATTTTGGCATGTGTATAAAACAGCAATGGAAATACGTTAAAAACAAAACAGAGAATTTAGAGACTTCTGTTAACCATGATTATCCTGTCTAAAAACTGAGCATTTTAGATTTCCTAGCTCCCTCTTTTGTTCAGATTTGGTTCTCAAGCTTGCAGTTTTCTGCTCTACGCTATTTTTTTTTTTATATACTGTAAGGCAACCTGACAAAATTCTACTTGCTCATTCATGCAACATGAATAATTTTTAAACATGAGAATAAAATACATTTAGGTTTTTTTTTTTTCATAAACAACAACGGCCAAGAAAAAGGACTGGCAAGTATATTTTAAATTTTCCAGATGATTTCACTAGGCTGCTGCAATCTGTGTATCTTCTTCTCCAATTATAAAGTTCAGTCATATACTAGGACTGAAACTCATGGGAATCATCTCCTTGAAAACAGAGACAGAGCTGCCAAATTTGGTTTAAGTTCCAGTTTTTGAACCCTTCCTTTTCGCCAAATTATGGTGTCCACATTTGTTTTAAAAGTCCACCACAAAATGAGAGCTGGAGTTTAGATTCCATTTCTCTCCAAAGTTTAGTGTGGTTTAGGTCTAAAGGGATGTTTGGAACTCATCCTCACTCCACAAAGTATACTTTTTTTTATATACAATGGACCATTGGTCTTCTGATAGGCTGTGTCTACACTTGCATTCCTCTTTTGAAATAGGTATGCAAATGATGGAAATCAAAAATGCAAATGAGGTGCAGATTTGCATATGACACCTCATTTGCATATTTTTATTTCAATAGAGCTCCTTTCTAAAGAAGAAAAGCAGTGTAGACACAGGTCATTTGAAGGTAAACCCCATCTTCCAAAGAATCCTTCTTCCCATAAAAGAAGGGAAGAAGGATTCTTTCAAAGTTGGGGTTTACTTTCGAAAGAGCTGCGTCTACACTGCTTTTCTTCTTCTGAAAGAAGCTCTTTCAAAATAAGAACATGCAAATAAGGTGCCAGATATGCAAATCTGTGCCTCATTTGCATTTTTTATTTCCCTCATTTGCATGCCTCTTTCTAAAGAGGAATGCAAGTGTAGACACAGCCATATGGTTTAGATACTCCATTCAAAGATGGGAAAACATTTCTAAGAAAAAAGCATTTTTCTTCATGGTGAAATAGGGAGGCAAGATGCTACACACTAAGAAATATTAACATGTTAAAGGTTTTAATAGGCAAGATCATGGAAGTCTGAAAGCATGATTCATTTATGCTACATATTTATGTATACCAGCCTGTTAGGGTCTGTAGTGCTTTTTAACATGATCATGCATAAATATATGATCACTATATGTAAATGTACACAGATAGGAAATGTACGCTAATAACCTTTAAAACAAATCATGTTATAAAGCTGGTGCAGTCAGGATGAAGCAATAACTCTCAATATTCCTATATTCTTTATTGTATTAGAGTATTATACATATATGAATGGATATACTAATATTGGTAGTGTTTATCATGTTAAATTTGAGTCTTGTTCATAATATAGGCAGATTTTACTTTTATGTGAGGTAACTTTATTATTTAACACTCCAAGGGCAAGATTATGTTTTCCTATTAAAAGGAAGGAGACATGCTTCTCCCCAGTCCTTAAAGTGCTTCCTTTCATGTTCTGTAATATGTTGTGGCTCAATTTTTATACACACCAATTTCTTATCTGTTAGTTCAAGGTGAGTAGTCCAGCTAGTGACAGTTACTTTATTAATGCCCCCCAAACCTCTCAAAATCTTGTGCATGAAAAATGGCACATGCAACTTTTGCTGGGTTCACTTTCTAGACAGAGAAATACTAATTGTTTTTAAAACCTCCATAGTATTTTGTCAATATTTTTTATTGCAGCAGAGCACATATCAATATTTTATTGTAAACTGAGGGCCTAAAATAAACAGTTTAGTAAACAGTTATTACATTACAAGGAAAAACATCTGTGGAAACTGTTTTCCATGTAATTATTCTTGCTATTTTACATTAGCGCTCAACGTGAGTTTCTTTGGCTGTAATGTTTCACTTGTTCTAAATCTTCCTTCTTGTTGCTATTATTAAAATCTTTAAAAGGTGCCAAATCTTAAATGAAGAAAAAAATGAATTGCTACAAATTATTCATATCACAGTGAGCCTCTACTAAACCTGGCAGGGGTGCAATATTTTTGGTGAAATTAACATAAAATATACAACTGCAAATTATCCAGGAAATAGCTATGTTCTTTACAGCACGCATTTACATTTGTGGGTGGAGGGGGGAGAAATGTAAGCTGTCAAGCACAAAACTAAAAACAATCTCTTCGAAAGCCAGCTTTAAAGGGGAAATAATAGATCTGCATAGGGAACATGCTCCTTAAAGAGGATATAACAAATAGCTAGTTGGCAAAGTCAACCTCAGAAAATTACTGGAAATAATAATCAACCCTGGACACCTCTGCCTCTGAATGCTCACAATCTCATTTAAAATTTCTCTTTTTAATACACTGAATGCATTTCTTAGACCTGAGCCCTTTCTGCTAAAACACAAGAAATATTGTAATACTGTGTAAAATGCAAATCTATCTGTAAATATTTTATAAAATTGTTCCATATATCCCAAAAGCTATAGGTCTTAATTGAGAGCAGGCTATTTTGCCAGTCAATATATGGAAATGTAAAATGCTAATTCATGTTTTTCTACTTGTGAAAAACCCCTGAGAACAGCAAAACCACAAATGCACTCACTTTAATATTATACATATAATTTGGCTCCCTCTTTACAATCCCCACTGTCCTGGCTTTTATCACCCAATGGCTGCAGAGGAAGAATCACAGAATCAGTTTTACATCATCTGCACAGGAAGTCAACCCCCATATTCTGCCAGCTTGGCAAACGAGCAAGTGGCTGAGCTAACTAACTCTGCAAACAGGAATTGAAACAAGACATTCCAGCCCCCTTACACAAGAAACAACCCCCAAATGCCATTAAACCTGAGTGGAGAGGAACAGCATGTGAACAGCATTTCACCACTGAGAACTAACTTACATTAACAGCAGCCCAGACAGAAGGCACACAGGCAGATATGAAATCCAGTGTAGCCCAAAGTGAACACCTGCGAGTGTTAGGAGTCTCCAGAATTTTTTACTGGAGTATTCTTAGTACACACTGGTTTTGGTTTTCAGAACAGCTGATGACCGCGACACTAAGGCTTACGTCTCCCTTACTTGGTGTCATGCTAAAATCTGACTGGAAGTTATTTGGGCTGATTAAATATATTGTCATCAGTGTAACCCTTTATTCACAGACTTGCACGTTTACTAGGCAAGGCAAGTAATGGGAAGGGGATATTCTTGTGTCTACTTTAAATGAAACTATCAAGTCATTTCATTTAAAACTCTCAATTGAGCCTAGTTTTAAAGCTTGAAAGTACAGGCGGGGGGGTCCTCATTATAAGTCACTTTGCTGTAAGTCATTTCACACATAATTAATTCAGAGAAGCAGCTTCATTATAAGTCACACTGATCTGACTTGAGTCATTTAAGGGCCAAGGGACCAAAAGCCAGGAACATAGCAGAGTTTTGTGGTGGCCAGGCGGCAGGCGCTGTTGTGCGGAGGTCCTAGAAGTGAGACGTGAAGTCAGAGGGGACTGGTGGGGAGCTGCAGGGAGCTGGAAAGAGTCAGGGCGGAGCTGGCAGGTAGCTGAGGGAGCTGTGGGAACACACAGGAAGCTGCAGAAAGCCAGCAGGGAACTGTGGGGTCAGGAGGGGAGCTGGCAGGAGCCATGGGGAGCCGTTGGGGAGCTGGTGGAGAGCTGCGGGGACAGGTGGGGAGCCAGATGGGACAGGGAGTAAGATGCAGGGAACTGAGGAGACCAGCGGGGAGCCGGCAAGCTGTGGGGAGCTGGTGGGGACTGGCAGGAAGCTGTCTTATCTTCTTCTATTTATTTATCTATCTAGCTATCTTATTTTTATTAATTATTATTTATCTATTTATTTCTATTCTATTCTATTTATTGGTTTTTGTGGGTAATAGGTATATTATATGTACCATGTGTGTGAACTGTATGTGTTGGGAACATACCTCAAGCTAATTACATTATTCCTTATGGATATTAATCCCCCTTTATAAGTCATTTCATTATAAGTTGCATTATTTAGAAACATAACCTGGACTTTTAACGAGGACCGCCGTAAGAGCTTCCTTTCAACAGTTTGAAGAATTTTTCCCTCATTCGCTTTTTTTTTTTTACATCTTTGGATTACAGTTGAAGTAAATATGGTGGTTTCATTTAACCTCAATAATGCCAGACTAGTGGTCCATGCTGGCCCTAAACTCTATGACAAAATGCTGCGCAGGCCGTATTTAAAAATACCCCCTGGAGTCATTACATTCTATTGGTGCAATGTGGATGCTATGCACAGGCACTAAACTGCACATGCCAAGAACTCCTTATCAGGTTGTTGATGGAGAAAACTTATTGCATCTGCTTCATAACCTGTTTTTAAACCTAAATATGCAGTTGTTTTTGAGTGCCACTGACAAACTGCTCAATATTGGTAATAATTATGTAAGTAATTCTATTGACTTCAAATGAGACCACACAATTGAATAACCCACATGAGTAAAGGTTGCAGTACTTTTTTAATGGAGTTCTTGTTAAGATGGACAGTGGAACCTGGTTGAATAACTATTTTTGTTTTCTTTGTGGGGCACAAGCTCTCTCTTAAGACTTGCAAGTGCATACTGGTTTCAGAATGGGATGCACAGCCTTTACTTTTACCAGAAGTATGGGACTTGCAGCTCCGAAGCCTAGAACCTAGAATAAAACTCTTGCCCAAAATACACTTTGAAAATCTACTACGGAAACTCAAGCTATTGTTTCTTATTCAGCGTTCCATATCAGATGAATTTTGCTGAATTTACCAAGCTTTTCTCTTAACGGATTTCACAGCATTACCATTTTGAATACTCCTACCCAAATCAAAATTTGTGTGCAACAATGAGGTTTCACCACATTCCTAGATTGCAAATGGCAGCAGTTCCCCCATTTTGACTCCAGGAAAACTAGGTTATTGGACGGGGCCCATTCATAGGTATATGCTTTGGCCTCAAAGTGTTTTCCCCCTACCTAACGTTTACATAAAATAAATATGCACAAGTGATAGCACCCTGTTCACTGTAGTTAATGGTGTGATAGATGTTTCTACTTAAAGGGAAGGGGGAACCTTATGTGAAGGAGTCAATAATCAAGGCTATAGCTCTAGAAGTAACCAAGCACTTACTCTGTATTGCTTAAAATTTGAATTACAAGACTGCATCACAAGAGTATCTTTAAAAACAAAAACCGAGAAAGCTGTTATGCAGACAGATTTCAGGGATTACAGCTGCACAAAACACAACTCATTCACAATTGTGTAGTTTTTGACAATTTTCTGCACCAAACTCCAGAGTTGCTATATCTAATAACATTGAGCAGCTTGGCAGTGGTACTTAGAAACAACCGCATGTTTCGATTTAAAAACAGGTTACAAAGCAGGTGCAGATTTTTTTCATCAACAGCCTGATAAGGAGTTTGTTGCACATGAGGTTTAGTGCCTTTGTACAGCATCACCATTGCACCAATAGAACGTAATGGCTCCAAATGGCCTGTTAGCCAAACCTGGAAAAACTGTAAGCACTGAAGGCCTTGACAATAGACACGAATGCCTCCAACACAGACCAAATAAATCATTATAGACTTAAAGGTGCTGTTAAAAGTCATGCCAAGAATTCACATTTATTTTAAAAAGTTCCCTATCAACATATTTAAACAGCTGCAACGTATGTTTTAAACATTTCTGTATGTTCAAAACTATAAGTAACTCATAGGTTTATAACAGACATTATAATTTCTTCAACTACAAAATTTTACTACTTTTGTAAGATTTAAAAACATTGTAAACTGAGAACTTTCAGACTTTGCCACCTAAAGTCCAGACTATGTCATCTCTGTGAATTATGATAATTGCCAAAGTGACAAATTTTTTTTCCCACTCCTGAATTATGAAATTCCTTACTTTTTTGGGCTAAGTCACTTTCCTTAAAACATTAATGTGAGGCATAGATTCTTTTATTTAAAAAAAATAAATCAACAACCTGTTTCTTTCCAGCATTATCAACATAACTCTTTAAACTCTAAGGCCACATCTACACTTGCCCCCGCCTTCCGGAAGAGGCACGGTAACGAGCAGAACGGAAGATGCAAATATGCAGATTAAAATATCTCGTACCTCAGTTGGATATTTCTGTGAGACCTCGCTTCCAGAACATCCCCTTGTGGAAGCCAAAGCTGCCATGCAGACAGGGTTCCTTTGGAAGGACCCACATTTCCTTTTGAAGGAACCACATCTACATGGCAGCTACGGCTTCCAGAAGGTGATCTTCTGGAAGCGAGATCTCATGAGAATTTGCAAATGAGGTGTGAGATATTTTAATCCATGTCTCATTTGCATCTTCCACTCTGCTTATTACCAAGCCCCTTCTGCAAGGTGAGGGCAAGTGTAGATGAGGCCTAAAGTTTTTACAGAAATTTACTTTTTACCATATGTGCTCATCTTTGCACTGTATTATTCAAATACATTGAAAACAAGTTTTCATTTTTCGTTGCAGCCAGCATTTAATCCATTTCACCTTTTGCTTCTGGAATACTAATGCACATCTTCTAAAAATAAACGGTTTCCATGCCTTTTTTTCCCATACATGGAAACTTTTCTACTGGCATGGGGTTTTTAAGAGGTTTTCTCCTTTAGCCAGTCCCCAGCTTTAGTGACAGATCCTAATCAGATCATGACAAAATTGCTATCTATCTTTTTTTCACTTTGGGTGCATCTACACTAGGAACTAACTCCAAAGTTGGGCACTACTTCAAAGTAGCCTGCAGAGAATCTACACGTGTTTTCCCTTACTTCAAAATTAACTTCAAAGTAAAGGGGCCCAACTTCAAAGTCCTTACTCCATTCCCAGGAATGGAGGAGTGCCCTACTTCGAAGTTTAAGTTCGAAGTAGAGTGTGTGCAGATGCTCAACTTCAAAGTCTGTTACTTCGAAGTTGTACTTCAAAATAAGCGACTTCAAAGTTATTTTTATAGTGTAGACATGGTTTTTAACTATTTCCCAAATATTTTAACAATGTCGCCAAACATCTGGCTACAGTTTTATTTAGCACTGTCCAGTGACTGATCATGACACGATCTTCCATCACTTGTTTTTTTTTTTCCTGTGGCTGATTTTTCTCTCTTGATGTAAGTCACAGATGCAGTGTTAGAACACGACAGTCCACACCCCCATGTGGTGGAGTAGACATGTCGGCAATGAGAGGAGTAAAACAAGCTGTAACAAATGACATGCTGTGGATACTAGCTGATGCTGACCCTCCAACATGGAGTGAAATTGCATTTGCTGCTTCTGGAGTCAAACTGAAAGTCAGTGGAGGTACTCTGGCAGAACTGAATGGAAAAACAACTATTTTTATACAACAACGTTATATTCAAAGGTAGTAATTTTATTCCTTATTAGGTATGAGTGAGCATACACAAGACAACATGACTGTGCATACAAGGGAAGGTTTAATCTCTGGGTGTTGTTATATTTACAATAAAACCTGTACACACACACATGAAGTTCAGCATATACTTTGTTTCCTACCTGCAATGACACTTTTCATAGTCCTCCTCTCTACCAATGCAGGAGCTGGAAAAGAAGGTAACGTCTGACCATATGAGGATTGTGTTGCACCTACAGGAAACAGGAGGTATAAAGACTCAACTCTTCCCTGTGAGGGCAGCACCTCATTTACCACCAGTGTAAGGATTAATTTCAACATTTAAAAAAAAAAAAGAAAAGAAAAAGAAAAAGGGAAAGAAATTCACAGGAGAATAAGAAAATGTGCAGGTGAAGAGGATGACTAAGGAAAACACCATTACTAGCCAGTAATTATTCTTTTCATACCTCCCCTCTTCACAAATCTAGAAGTTCAAAAAGAAATTCAGTCCTAACCACACAGACAATAGCCCTTTACTTTAAAATGACTACAGTATCATTGCAGGTATATCCTATGACTGAAAATGCATTTGCTGCAGAAGTTCAAGCCAGGTAGGAAATATGTGCAGATTTGACCCAGTTGCTATTCTTTCATTCTCCAGAACATATTCTATCTGAGAATTGCTTACAATGTTGTACAGAGAGGCTAAAGATCCTGTGGTTTGAAGCGTTCTCATGTAGTACAAAAAGGTCACAACATTTGCGAGGGTTCAGTGTTCAGAACCCTCGCAACGTTGATTTTCACAAATCAGGGGTGGGCTTAGAGCCCCGGGAAAGCAGCGGCTGCCTGCACTCCAGCCCCAGAAATAATGGAAAGCAGTGGTAGCCACTGGCACTCCCGCCTGGAGCCCCAGGAAGAGGCAGCTGCCAGCCAACCCCGCCTGAAGCCCTGGGAAGTGGCAGCCACTGGCACTTCTGCCTGGGGCCCTTGGGAAGCAGTGTGGGAAGCACGAGCCACTTGCAAATAACTGAATCTGGGAACATTAAGTTCGTAAATGTAGGGACCTTACTATATTTGGCTGCATTGTGTCTTTTCCCCACCAACAGAACAGGATAAATAATGCCTTTTAGCTGTAAAATAGTACCAAGGTGAGAGTGAATTGCCTGACATTCAAAGAAATGAAAAATCTGGATTTATTATGACAGACTAACAAAGTTACTTGATTGTTTAAAATCTGATATTACCTAAGGAAAGTCTGATAATCAATCTATAATCTTCTTTCTCAAAATTCAACTGAATTGCAATTGCTGAAATCTTTCTATTTAGAAACAGGGCCATAAGAAATAAAAGATGTAGCAACACAATTTTTTAAAAAATTTACTATACCAATTTAAAAGGGAGGCCTCTGTGTGGAATAGTCTAAAGAGAGAAGAACATGAAGTGGAAACCTCTTAATTCCTTAAACAGGCCAAAAAGTTGCCAGTTACTAATATGACCACCCACAAAGAGTTTCTACTATAAAAATGCAAAATATAAGTGACCAAACATATATGGTACTTACTGCAGAGGTAACTGGCTCGCTCTGCATGAAGAACTTGAAAGAAAATGATGAGTCAAAGGTATATTGAAACACACAATAGATTTTAAAAGCATTAAAATGCTCTTCATATGTCAGAATATTATATATGAAGTATTTGCTGCTAAAAAGTTTCTTTCTATATTAAAGAATGAAGAGAAAAATGTTTCTCTCTACACAGGAAAAATATAGAAAGTATTGTTTCATATCCTCCTAATTACTTGTCAGGCAGATCAATATTTTTGTCCCTGAGGAAGAAGAGAAAAATTATACTTGATCTGACTTGCTAATCAAGTATGATGCATCACAGTGAAATTTGTTCTAATGACCATTTCTAATGGGCAGTCTCTTGACTTAAAAGACCAGATTAAAGTCTCCCCAAGATTTGTATTACCATTTAATTTGAACTTTAACTTAAGATAATGCACTAAGTGTATCCCTTCAAAGTAAATGGAGTTACATCAAAATTAATCCAACCCCATATTTAACAGGCAAACAAATCTGATTTGTCCTTTGGATGATCAGACAAGTTTCGGTGTTCATAACTCAATAATCCTCTTATTCAAATACAGATATTTTCTATAACAGGAGATTGAAGGAAGGAAATTGTTTGGATTTGATCAATGCAGAACACTTACAGCTTCCGTAAAAGTCACTGGATGTAGGTGATTAGAAACACTGAAGCTCAGAGTTTTTATTTGTAAGAATGGTACAGTAAAACCCTGAGTTACACAGGGGTCGTGTTCCTACAACCCCTGAGTAACTCCAATTTTTTCACTCGTGAGGGTGGCGAGCTGGGAACCATGCTGCCACTTGGTTCCTGACTCCCACCGTTTGTGGGACCTGGGAAACTGAACAGCCCACTAGGGCTGGTCAGTTTCTTGGCTTCTTCTCCCTGCCTTGCACCAGCCATGCGGCTGTCTGGCTAAAAGCCTTCTCCCTGCCTTCCCCCAGCCGCGCCACTGTCAGGCTGACAGCCATGCGGCTGGGGAAAAGAAGGGAGAAGGGGTTCTTAGCCTGCCTAGCTGTGTGCAGCTGCAGGCAGCTAGGAAGGCTGACAGCCACAGAACAGCTTCAAATTGTGCTTAACTCGCATCAAAGTGTGTTATGCGCAACCTGAAGCCGAGTATTTTGGGTGTGTCATATACTCAGATTTACTTCTCTAGTGTTGAATACTTGTTTTCCCACTGTCTCGTGATGACAGGGTACACTGGAACAGTGTCCACACCTTCCCAAAGAGATAAAATGAATGGTGCATGGACTTTTTATAACCTAGGCCAAAGCTGTTAATTTTTTACCACATATGTACTCCTTCCCTCTCCCTCCCTTTGTTTTTAGGTAAGCCCAGATACCTTGCTAGCACAGAAACAGACCTGATAGCTGACTTCCAAGCAGCTTTTGAGGAGACAACTTGTTTAGCAGGACTTGAAGAAGGACGAAATATTTCTCCAAGAAAAAAGCATTAGTTGCCTGTCAACAGCAAATTGCTTGTTAAAACACCATAAACACTTATATTTCAAGGCAGAATCGGTACAAAGCTTCAGGGAGGAAGAACATTCAAAAGCAGTACATAAAATTACAGTATAAACATCCAGTGGAAGCTGTGGATGTCGTGATATGCTGTTGGCTGTTTCATCTCAAAAAAGAGAGAAGGCAAGTGCTGGTATTCAACAGCCTTTACAATTCTCTGTCATTTCAGAGGTCATAAAGTATATAATCTCCTCAAAGGAAGAGGTCATCCTTTGATTAGATCATTCTTGCTCATGTGCAATTAGCGGGAGCAAGAATCAATTAAAAGGAACCTAATATTGAGTTTCAGGGTTTTTTTTTAAATTTTCCTCTCGTAGATGGATGCTATCTTTAACTCTTAATTTTTTCACTGTTTAGAGATAATAAAACATAATTCAACTTTAATTTAAAATAAAATGTGGTTCTTTTCAGCATCTTTATCCAAAAGTGAGTCTATACATTTTCTTAACAGAAAACTACCAGGAAAACTATATGAAAAATATTAAGAAAGAACTTAAAACTTCAAAGTGAAATCCTTCATGACAAGGGAATTCAAATAGCTCATGTACACTCTGTTGTAAGATGCCAGGCTTTAAAGAAATGATTTTGTTATTGCTTAAGGACCCCAGTTATTTAGTAAACTGATTAATTTCTTCAATAAGCAATGATGTCATTGAAGACAGAAAACTAGAAAGAAAAGAGCGAGATTTAAATGTTAGGAAGTAAATCATCCTTCAGAAATTCTTGTAAAGGGCTAAGGGTATTGCATGAAGCATCAGTCTAGAAGTTTGAAGAGCAGACCTCAAAATGAAGGAGCTTTGCTTTTATAAGAAGATTCTGTTTCTTTAGTTTTTTACAATCAAGAGTAAGATTGAAAGGTCTGATGGAAAAGTGAGGTGCTGCTTTTTAGAGCGGGAAAGAATTGAGTCATTTTGTCATCCTCAGGTAGGATCATGGTGAGAACTTACCTTCTTTTCCAGCTTCAAAATTGGTGGAGAGGGACTCTGTGAAGAATGAATGCACTTATATTCATAGATATGTGCCAACATATGAACACATTATCCAAGAAACAGGCAGAAAGTATCTCCGCAGAGTGCTAAATACAATTCTGGTTTTTAATTGTGAAAAATAGTAATATTCAAAAGTTAATATCACGAAAGCAAAGAACAAATTGCAGCATCAAAATATCACAGCTTACACACACCAAAGTTTACTGAAGAGAGTCATTTCTGTCATACTAGGCAACAGACGTTGAAAGGCTGTGAACTGATTGAGTTGTTTGCTAATGATAACTTCGAAGAAGCATCAGACTTAAAATTCAGACTGATTACAGAAAACGTGTTTTATCAACTGCTCCCCTTAATGAATAAATATGAAACTACCAGAAAATGTTTAAATGAGTTTAATCATAACTGTGTATGAGAACTGGGTTGCAGGGCCAAAAGGAATCTAAACATGGTAAAGAGAGACAATGATGCATGTATCATGCAAAACAGGAATGTTGTCATAGCAGCTATAAAAATGTCAGTGAAAACTGAACTACTATTATGCAAGGTGTAAATTAAATGAAAAAATGCAAAAGGAAAATTTGGAAGAATACATTAAAGGGAAATACTGTTTCTTTCCTGGTAGACAAACAAGCAAAATAAAAATACATGTTCATGAAACAGCAATTTCTAGGAACAGGTATGTATAGATAACGATTGTAAGGACCATGCGCACACTGAATACCTAGATGACAAAGTTATTAATATTTCATGCAATACATTTTCTGTGTGTCAGAAAGAAAGGGAGAGATAAAATGTACAATAATGAAAACCATTTTAAATTAGGAAGCCAAACAGGTATTGGCTTCTACCAGAGCCTGACATTTTTCATGCTAAAGTCAATGGAGTTTTCCCATTGACTACAATGATTATGGACTCTGGTCCAGAATGAAACCACATTATTACTGTTAATAGTTTAATTGTCAGTGGTATACATTTACAGTGCTACAGCCTCCTATCCAGTTTTTGTCAAACTTTTTCTTTTATAAAGTACCCCATTTTCAAAAAAAAAAAACATTATAAGTATCCCAGACTTTTCTCATGTGCCTCTAAGGTCACATGTATCACTGCTTCAGAAAAGATGGTCCTCAGGTATTCCGAGGTCTTGAACAAGTGCCATTCAACAGGTCTAGATTACTGTGCTCTTTACTGGTGTCAGATTTCTTTTGCATATCACCTCACTTAAAAACTACTTACAAAAACATGCAAAATTATTGCAGAAGACTACTACTGAAAACTTGCTTATTTTCTACCATCCTATTATCAAATAGATGAATTGGAATGGGAATATTGTACTTGCATTTCAGCATAAGGCATATGAAGCAGCAAAAACAAATCACCATCTGAATGAACTTTTAGATTGTACTTACTTTACTAGTGTTTTATGTAGCCTGTTAGGAAAATATCTAGATGATGATGTACCCCCGGAAGATCTCAGTGTACCCCCAAGGGTGCACATACCCCTGGCTGAGAAACACTGCTCATATCTACTGATGCACATGTACCACACTCACTGCTGCATTATGTAAATATCTACATGTAACATTAACTGTTATTAGCAATAAAAGAGAACTAAGGTAAAACTCAGAACAAGTGCTTTAGTAGCACAAATACGTTTTGGGCTTGTCTACACTACCATCTTCCTTCGAAGGAAGGATGATAATCAGGGTGTTGGGAGTGCCCCAGCCCTTCGAAGCACCAGCGGGTTCGCTGCGGCTAGACGCGTGCCGGTACTTCGAAGTTTAAAACTTCAGAGTTGCTGTGGGGGGGTGGGGGGGGAATTTGCTTAATGAAGTGCTGCCTATGCATAGCAGCACTTCATTAGTAAACTCCCAACACCCTAATTACCAACCTTCCTTCAAAGGAAGGTGGTAGTGTAGACACAGCCTTTGGCATATACCTATGACACATTTTGCAACCCAGAACTGTCAATCGTACAACAAGTTCCATGCAGAGAGATGTCTCCACAGACATAGAGTCCCACTGAGGCAATAGTATTCCATGCATAGTCATGGACTTATATAGGCAGAGCACATATGAGAATCAAGGCCCAAATATGCATTTCTAAAGAGAATGCATGGTGTTCCTATACAAAGGTGTGTATATCTGTTTTTTTTTTTTTCTAAAACAAAATTTATATAGTAGATAGCTACAGTAAAGAAAGGTTACTCACCGTAGTAACGGTGGTTCTTCGAGATGTGTCCCCGTGGGTACTCCACATTAGGTGTTGGGCTCGCCTGGCGCCGCAGACCAGATCTTCCAAGCAGTTTCTGCCGGACCGCGCATGCGCCGGTGTGCACCGCTCCCTTGCGCGCTCCTGGCCACGTGCGTGATCCGGTCCCCGCCAGTTCCTTGACCAACCGCCTCGGATGCTCCTGCAAAACACTAAACAGAGATCCGAAGTGGGGAGGATGGGCAGGTAGTGGAGCACCCACGGGGACACATCTCGAAGAACCACTGTTACTACGGTGAGTAACCTTTCTTTCTTCTTCGAGTGTCCCCGTGGGTGCTCCACATTAGGTGACTACCCAGCAGTAACCCAAGATAGGAGGTGGGTAATCGGATTATATGCAGCTTGTCCCCGAGAGGACCGCTGTCGAGAGACGGGTATCCTCTTGGAATACCCTGTGAAGGGCGTAATGTTTGGCAAAGGTGTCATAGGATGACCAGGTCGCCGCTCTGCAAATGTCTTTTAGCGCAACGCCCTTGAAAAAGGCTGTTGAAGCCGCCACCGCCCAAGTGGAATAAGCCCTGGGCGTGGCGAGTAAAGGAGTCTTTTGGAGTTCGTAGCACATTTTTATGCAGGATACGATGTGCTTCGAGATTCTCTGCGAAGACAGACCTTCTCCTTTCGATTTGGGAGCGATAGAGACTAGGAGTCTATCCGTTTTTCGGAAAGACTTGGTCCTGTCTATATAGAAGGCTAGCGCCCTCCTCACATCCAGGAGGTGTAGGCGCACCTCTTTGTTAGAGTTATGAGGCTTTGGATAAAACGAGGGTAAAACGATAGGTTCGTTAATATGAACTCATAAGAAACTTTAGGAACAAAGGCTGGACGCAGCTGTATGGTTACCGCCTCCTTGGAAAATACTGTGCAGGGTGGCGTTGCCATAACTGCTGCAAGCTCGCTCACCCTGCGAGCTGACGTGATTGCGAGAAGAAAGATCATCTTTATCGTAAGGAAGCGGAGGGAAACCGTGGCCAAAGGCTCGAACGGTGGTCCCGTTATCGCATTAAGCACCAGGTCCAAGTTCCACGAAGGTGGAAGCGGTGTCTGAGGGGGGTATAGGCTTACCAACCCTTTGAGAAACCTGGTAACCATGGGATGGGCGAACACCGTGTGCCCTTCCTCTTCGTGTCTGAACGCCGAAAAGGCAGCAAGGTGGACCTTTAATGAGGATAGTGAGAGTCCTCCTCTCTTGAGGTCCAGTAAATACTCCAATATCACAGGCATAGGCACCGAAAGGGGGGCTAGCTGTCTGGTAGAACACCATGCCGTGAAGCGAGTCCATTTCTGCTTGTAGGTCTTCCTGGTGGAAGTCCTCCTGCTACTTTCTAGGACTTGCTACACGTCCTCCGTACATGTGCTCTCTAGGGAGCTGAGCCGTGGATTAACCACGCTTGTAGTCGCAGGCCTTGGGGGTGCGGATGCACTATGGACCCCTGGGCTTGCGTAAGCAGATCCGGCGCCACCAGAAGGGGCATCGGTGGCCGATCCGACATGCGCAGGAGTAGGGGGAACCATTGCTGTCGATCCCACGTTGGGACTACTAGGATCATTCGGGCTCCTTCCCTTCTGGCTTTCTTCAAGACTTTGTGGATCAGCACTGTGGGAGGGAAAGCGTAAAGCAGGGGGCCCCTCCAGGAGATCGTGAATGCGTCCCCCAGGGACCCCCGTCCCAGTCCTGCCCTGGAGCAGAATCGTGGGCACTTCTTGTGTTGAGTAGCAAACAGGTCTATCTGGGGAAAACCCCATGCATGAAAAATCGGTCGTAGCAGATCGGGACGGATCTGCCACTCGTGCATGACTGCAAAATGCCTGCTCAGCTGGTCTGCCTTCACATTGTGAGTGCCTGGTAAGTACGAGGCTTTCAAGGTTATATTGTTGGCGATGCACCAGTTCCATAACCGGACTGCTTCCGCACATAAGGCACGGGACCGAGCTCCTCCTTGCTGATTTATATAAAACATGGTGGAGGTATTGTCTGTACTGATCCCGACTACTTTGCCTTGTATATGGTCTCGAAAGTGTCTGCAGGCGTTGAACACTTCTCTGAGCTCCAGTATATTTATGTGCCGTGATCGCTCCGTGGAGGACCACAGCCCTTGCGTCACCTCTTTGCCCATGTGTGCTCCCCACCCAATGAGGGAGGCATCTGTAGTAAGAAAAACCGATATTTGTGGTTGGTGGAAGGGTACCCCTGTTAGCAGGTTCTTGGGGTTTACCCACCATTGCAGGGATTTGCGCACCTCTGTTGTGGGCGACACCACCCTGTGAACGGTGTGTGCTGCCGGTTTGTAGACGCTCGCCAGCCAGTGCTGCATGCTGCGCATGTGTAACCTGGCGTTCTGTACTACGAACGTCGCTGCTGCCATGTGGCCCAGCAGCTGTAAGCACGTCAGAACCGGCACCGTAGGGCTGAAGGTGATGACTTGCATGAGGGAGCCGATGGCCCGAAAGCGAGTCTCTGGTAGATACACTCTCGCTGTAATAGAATTTATGCGTGCACCTATGAACTCTATGTCCTGTGTGGGGTCTATCTTTGATTTTGCCAGATTGATTACCAGGCCGAGCGAAGAGAACGTGCCTGCTGTGATGCGTATCATGCGTAGTACCTCCTCCTTCGAGGCCCCTTTGAGTAGGCAGTTGTCCAGATACGGGAATATAAATACCCCCTGTCTGTGCAGGTAGGCTGACACCACTGCCAAGGTCTTGGTGAAGACTCTGGGGGCCGAGGAGAGGCCAAACGGTAGGACCTTGTATTGACAATGTTCTTTGCCTACCATGAACCGGAGGAATCGTCGGTGAGCCGGATGGATAGTTATGTGAAAATACGCGTCTTGTAAGTCGAGGGCTGCGAACCAATCTCCATCGTCTAGTGCCGTAAGGATGGAGGCGATTGTGATCATCCGAAAGCATTGCTTGCGCAGGTACCGGTTGAGGCCTCGAAGATCTAAGATGGGCCTCCAGCCTCTTGTCTTTTTCTCCGTGAGGAAGTACCTCAAGTAGGACCCTCTCCCTTGCAGTTGCTTTGGCACTCTTTCCACTGCCCCTATGAGCATGAGATGGTCTACCTCCTGCTTGAGCCTCGCTACGTGGGGGGCCTCCTGGAAGTGGGGCCTGGGTGGAGGTTGTGGCGGTGGGAGCGAATGGAAGGGGATGGTGTACCCCATGGCTATGATCTCCAACACCCATTTGTCTGTGGTGATCCTTTGCCACTGGTCATAGAATGGTCGGAGGCGATGGTGGAATAACCGCTTCGGATGACCTTGTGCGATGGTAGTGATGGCGCAGCCCTGGATCTGTGTGTCAAACTTGTGGCCTTTGGCCCTGCCCCGAGGACGCACGGCTCTGTTGGGAACATTGCCTGGGAGTTCTGTACTGCTGGTGCTGTTGATGTCGCCCTTGCTCGTAACCCCTGTGGTACTGGGGACGCTGTTGCTGGTACTGGTACCGTCTTTGTTGAGGGTAGTACTTTTTCTTTCTGTATGGAGGGGTGTAAATCCCCAGGGTCCTAAGTGTGGCTCTTGAATCTTTACTGGAATGAAGGACCAAGTCAGTTGATTCAGCAAACAGCTTCTGCGAGTCGAAGGGAAGATCGACTATCTTTGCCTGCAGGTCCCTCGGTATACCCGAGCCAGGTCTGGAGCCAGGACTCCCTTCGCATCACCACTGCCATAGCTGTGGAGCGTGCTGCTGTGTCCGCAACATCCAGGGCGATCTGAACTCCCGTCCTCGAGGCCGCGTAGCCTTCTTGCACGATGGCCCTGAGCACCGGTTTCTTGCCCTCTGGAAGCAAGTCCATGAGGGAGGTTAACCTAGTGTAGTTGTTGAAATTATGGTTCGCTAGACGCGCTGCGTAATTTGCCATTCACAACAGTAGAGTGGAGGAGGCGTAGACCTTTCTGCTGAACAGCTCTAGCTTCTTGGCATATTTGTCTGTTCCCCCGTCTTGAATTGAGATGTCTTTGATCTTTGTTGCAACGACTCCACCACCAAGGAATTTGGTTGTGGGTGGCTGAACAGGAACTCCATGCCCTTCACCAGCACGAAGTATTTTTTTTTTTAATCCGCTCTCTTGTGGACAGGCAGAATAGTCGCAGGGGTCTGCCATATCATAGTGGCGGACTCCAAGACTGCGTTATCGCTATTTTGGAGGAGACCGGAGGTCTCAGATTTTTGAGGAGCTTATGGTGTTTCTCTTGCACCTTTGCTGTCTGGATGCCTTGCGTGAAGGCCACCCTCTTAAACAGCTCTTGGAACTGTTTGAGATCGTCCGGAGGATGGACGTCCCCCAGGGCCGTAGCCTTGTCCGGGGAGGAGAGCGAGGAACCACTAGGGTACGCCTCTCTGGACCCTTCCGGTTCCTGTTGGTGATGGTACATCCACTCTCTGGAAGCTTGCAAGGGAAAAATCTCAGGGTTCCATAACCAGTTCCCCGAGATACTTGAGTCTCTGTCCCCGTTTGCGATTGCCCTCGGGGATACGGGACCATCTGTGGGGATCTTTCCCTGATAGATTGCTGGTGGTGTCTATGCCCCGCATGATAGGGGCGACCATGGCAGCTTGGGCACTGCTCTTGGGAAGGTGACCTAGACCACTCCCTTGGTGCATACCCTCTGCGTCTGGGGGAGCGAGATCGTCGAGAGACCTGGGACACTGGAGAGAGCGATTTGTGATCGTACTCCAGCGGCTCAAACCCCAGGAAGGGTGAAGGTGGTCCCAGCCAGGGCGAGGCTGGTTGTAAAAATGGAGACGGGGGCTCCGGGTAGGCTAGGGGGGACCCCTGCCTCCTAGTTGGAGTCTGCAGCATGAGCGGAGGGCTGAGAGAAAACACTCTGCAGCCCTGTCTGGAGAGGGGCTGCAGTGCCTCGTTTTGTGTGCAGCCTTCCCCCTCCCTTGAGGAGGTAACTCCGCCCCCTGATGTGTAGGGGATCTCGGCCCCGTCCGCACCGTGCTTAGCACGCTCATGGGTGGTGCCGCACGGGCGGTGTCCTCCAGTGCTTGCAGGCTGCGTGCCTGCGCGCTCTGCACCGCCGGTTCCCCAGGGTTGGTGCCGCTGCTTGCGGTGCCGCCGGTACCGGCGCTTGTTTAGCCGCCGCCCTGCCTGCGGTGCGGAGCGGCTGTTTGATTATCGGAGGCTGAGCCGCCTCCACGTGGCTCTCTGTGCCGCCGCCGATCAGCTGTTGCTGCAGCTGGGGGCTGTGCGCTCCTCCCGTCCCGCTCGCTGTTGCTGCCGGCAGGGATCGGGCTGGGGAGACTTTCCTCCGTTTTTGCGCTGATGGGGTGAGGGAGGCGGCATTCCTTTTATGGGCCCCGGAGGGTCCCTCCTGCTGCGGCCGCTCCGGCACGTCTGGCTGGAGGGCCTTGTCGAAGAGCAGCATTTTAAGCCACATCTCCCTGTCCTTCCTTGCTCTGGCTGTTAATTCTGCACAGAAGGAGCATTTCTGCGTGACATGGGACTCCCCCAGGCACCTTATGCAGTGACTGTGCCCATCAGACGCTGGCATTGCCTCTCGGCAAGACTTACATTCCTTGAATCCTGAATAGGACATTGTTGGTGAGTCTTTCAGTTGTTAATGGGGTACTTAGCACCTTGTCTGTGCTGTTTTCCCTCTCCGCCATAGCCTGCCGCGACAGGAGGGCTAATGGCCCTAGGCTCCTGGCCTCCGGTGCTCCGCTTGTTACTAGGACTAGACTGAATGCCGTCCTGCTTGTTGTTTCTTTTTTTTTTTTTTTTTTTGAAAATAACAACTGGCTAACTTAACAGTAGCCTAAGAACTTGAAAACTTTAAAGAAAAACAGTTAAAACCATTGAATATGTTAACTTGGCCGTAGCCTAGTCGGATTCCGTCTGCAGCCGACGGCGGTTAAGAGGAACTGGCGGGGACCGGATCGCGCACGTGGCCAGGAGCGCACAAGGGAGCGGCGCGCACCGGCGAATGCGCGGTCCGGCAGAAACTGCTTGGAAGATCCGATCTGCAGCGCCGGCGAGCCCGACACCTAATGTGGAGCACCCACGGGGACACTCGAAGAAGAACATGTGATTCCAATACTGATTGTTGATGAAAAGAAATCCATAAAGAATTAAATGTTCAAAGCAAATATTACATGAATATGTAATGGTCGTACTTGCAATTGGGCTTTAAAAGAGGGAAAAATAGGCTTTAAAAATCTGTAAGTTTTAACAAATATATATTGAATTCTTAGTGTGTTCATTAATAATTAACATATTCAACGATTAAGTCCAGAAATATGTTATCATTGGCAATTTGCATGTGATGCTTCAAAAACAATCTGGCACATTTTTTGTTTGCCTTGACACTTGAAAGCTATTGCAAAGATGTTGTGTTCCAATGTCATCATTGCTAACATTATATATATGTATAATTCAGCAGTGGGCTGCATTACAAACTTATGTGAGGATAAATATATCACTTAGGCTATGTCTACACTGGAAGGTTTTGTCGACGAAACTGGCATTTTGTTGACAAAACCTGGGGAGTATCCCTATTTCCAAGGCAGTCTGTTGACAGGAAATTGACAGAACTCAGCATTTTATGCACAGTCTTATCCCACTCCCCGTGAAGCATAATGCCTCTGTCGACAGAAAGCCAGTCTGGGCACTCCCCGGGGCCCTCTGTCAACAGACAGGGCTTCTGGGACACCAGGCTGCCCTGTCTGCTGTGCTTCCAGTTGACCGTTTTGTTACAAGAGCAGCCGGGAAGACAGGTCTCTTTCAACAGAGCAGATCGCTCTTGAGATCCACTTGGCAATTTGCCTATGACCTGTCAACATAAGTTTTATCAGAAGATACCTTCTGACGAAGAACTTCTGACAAATCACTGTAATCTAGACATAGCCTCACATGTGTGGAAAATCCACACCCCTGAGCAATGCAGTTACACCAATCTAACACCAACACCTGGTGCAGAAGAGAGGACTAGTCCCATCAACATAGCTAATGCTTCTTGGGGAGGTGAGTCCCTGCGCAGGTGGGAAAAGCTCTCCTTTCACTATATGTAATTTTTTCACTATACATTACAGCTATGCTGCTACAGTGCTGCAAGTCTCAGTCATTTGACACAATATCATGACTGGCTGGAGAGGGTTTTGTTTGTGTGTTTGTTTTAAATACTGGAAGTGCTTTTCAAAATTGTGCAAATTTAAATAACTGGGAATTCAAGAGGCATGTTTAACTAACCATACAGAAGAAAAATAGAATATTTAATATGCCTTCCTTTAACAAACATTATTTTATTAAGATCTCTATTTCGAATTGCACTGACTGTCATCAGTTTTCAAATCAATGAGAGTTGCAAGAACTCAGAACTTTCCAGGATCAGTCCATAATAATTATAAATCTTTGTAACCGAGAAGGAGATGCCTGTGGTAAATACCTTCACTGTGCAGATTAAATTTGTAACCTGGATCCATTTCATATTAACAATGAACACATATACTCAGATAGCCCAGTGATGAGAAGCAGTATAGAAGCACAAAATAGCTTTACATACATACAAGTATGTTGACAGCACCCTTATGGTATTAGCTGAATCAATGAAAATTACTGCAAAATGATTCAAGCTCAATAATAACTGTGAAATCTCAAATCTTTTAACCATTCTTTTGATGTTATCTCTATCATTTGTTTGCCTACCAATTAATAGCTCTTTTCAATGCGAAAACAGTTTTCTACACCATTGTCTTTTAAAGTCTGTGTATTATCCTAGGTCTTTGGGATTGGCCTCAAATTTATTACACTAAGGGCTTGTCTACACTTGCCCCCAACTTCAAAGGGGGCATGTTAATCAGGGCGATGGGAGATTACTAACAAAGTGCTGCAGTGGTTATGCAGCACTTCATTAGGCTAATTCTCTCCCAAAGCAACATCGAAGTGTCAAACTTCGAAGTACCGCCTTGCATGTAGCCATTGGCGCTTTGAAGTGCCCACACTACTTCAAAGTGCCTTTACTCCTCAAAATTTTGGGGAGTAAAGGCACTTTGAAGTAGCACAGGCATCTTGAAGTGCCCATGGCTATACACATGCCAGCACTTCGAAGTTGCCGCGAAGGAGAATTAGCCTAATGAAGTTCTGCATATTCACTGCAGCACTTCATTAATAATCTCCCATTACCTGATTAACATACCCCCTTCGAAGCTGGGGGCAAGTGTAGACTGAGCCCAAGGGTGCGTCTACACTAGGAACTAACTTGGCACTACTTCAAAGTATCCGGCAGGAGTCTACACACATCTTCCCTAACTTCAAAGTAAGGAGCCCAACTTCAAAAGTCCTTACTCCATTCCCAGGAATGGAGAAGTCCCTACTTCCAAGTAGGGTGTGTGTAGACACTCAACTTGGAAATTATTTTTGTAATGCAGACACAGCCTAATTGTTCTTATTTTTGGTAATGATTTTATTTTGAATACTTGTGTCAATTTACCAAAAAAAAAGTAGATGATTCAGTGTGTGTTTGTGATTCTGGCAAAACAATTCCACAACTTCAACCACAATATTCAGGAGCAGTCACTGATGATTTGTCACATATTATGATGTTTGGGTTCCTGTGTTACCTGAATCAAAAATATCATTAAAACTCACTGCTCAGCAACATAGTTTTGTTTTTTTTACAATGGAAGCTCTTTTTTTCCCCTTCATGATTACAGTTAGGTAGCTCCTCATCACACAAGCCAGAAAATGCTAAGTCTACACAGCAGTCCAAGATGCAGACCACAGGTGTATTTTAATACTGAAGCTATTGTCCTGTACAGCTATAAAATGACTAAACTGGGCCTGCTGCTTCACATATTCTGCAACACAAATTTGGTACACATTCTGGAGTCCAGCATAAAATCTGCTTATTTGTACGTTCATTAGGTCTCAGAATAGTTTGACAAAAGAACGCTGACCATCCTATGCAGATAGGGCTGTGAGGCTGGGAAGAACATACAGAGGTGATTGGTCTGTACATTTGCGACTGTACTCTTTAAAAAATTAGGAAGGATACCCACTATGTTAATGACAGTTTACCTTACAGTAGTAAAAATTTGGATGGATCTTTGGTCTGTCCCAGTACAGCTGTTCTGGCTCTAAAAATTGAAATACATAAATACATAAATCTAAAGGGATTGCTGAGTCCCTCCAATGGTGTGTCTCACTCTGCGTATAGAGTCTTCCAAACACTGAGATAAACTCGCAACCTGAACCTACTTCACCTGAACTCTTCACAGAACTCTTTGGGATAGAGTACTTTGCCAGAAATATGACACAAAGACCGATCAATAGTCACCTCAGTGAATATGCATGGGTCCTACTGCTCCCTCTGCCACAGCAGAGAGGTCTGTTAAAAGCTTTCAGTAATTTTTCTTTCGCCAGGGATATTCAGCTCCCCTGCCTGTGGAGCCAGTTGCTTAGCATGCCATCCTCCCAGGCATCTAATAGAGACTGCACATCAGAGGCATTGGCAAGTGTGGGAACAGGGGGAACACTTGAAACATGGTCAGGTCAGCACAACAGGGGGTAAGGAGTACAGAGATTGCAAGAACTACACACCTTTTTGATATACTCCTGGGTACACTCCCCAATGCTGGCAAATGTTTCAAAGTGGGATCCCCGTTCTCTGTGGCCAGAAATGTTTCAAAGGAGCCCCAATCAGTGGAATGGTTCAAAGACCTTCAGCTCTCTAGAAATCCCACCCTGAAACCCTTGCCTGAACATGTTTCTGAACAGACCCCTTCCTGACTAAAGAAGCCTGGCTCTGCTGCTAAAACCTTCCTATGGCTCCTAGCTTAAAATAAAACAAAACCACCTGCCCCAGGGATGTGTCTTGTCTGTTCAGTCTCCAGGACCTATGCACGGGACTCAGTGCGCTTCTCTGCGGCTGTGCACAGTGTATGAAGAGTTCAAGTGCAGAAGGGCAACTCTTCAAAGCAGTTGTTGGAAAATCCCTACTCCTCTGAAAATTTCAATCTACTCTAGTGAAAAAACAATCGGGGCCTCTGGCTCCTGAGTATACAACCAAAATGTAGAAGAAAGAGATGCGTCCCCGTTAACCTGACAAATTAGTTGGCATTGTTTAAAAACAAAATTGTAAGAAGTGGTGCTTTTTTTGTTCTGGTCCCTCAGCAGCCCCAGCTGTGGGATACTACCGGGGTGTGGGGAGTGCAGAGAGCCGGCTCCTCTTTTTACACAAAGAAAGCACTAGTAAGAAGTGATTATTATTATTTAATTATTTAACCGCTCTAGAGATGTCTCTTGTATTACAAGGCAGAGATCGCTCTGTTGACTATTATCTGAAAAGAGTAAGCATGAGTTTAGAAAGTCATGTTTCATTTATTTTGTGTGCATGTGAAGATGACAAGAACAAAAAGTGCTACTGAAAGATGTTGGTCTGTCAGATCAAGAGACTAAACCCTTCTAGCCACTGAACACACATGCCATGGGCCACAAGCTTACTTGACACACTGCCACCCCAGTAGTACTCTTCAGTCCTGATTTGGAAGTTACGGTGAGCATTCTCCATACCCATTTAAATCACTAATTTATCTATTGGGACACCAAATAAATAACAATTTGCGGTGGTGGTTTTTGCAATACAGAATTTGGTCCACTGCGATTTGGACAAGACCTCTAATTCTCAGAGGCTACTGATGGTAATCACTCTTCCATCACAGAGCTAGATTTGTAAAATACCTTATCTTAGTCCCACAGAACTGAAATACTGGGGCCATATGCTTTAGTGTTCTATAGTGTCCAGAAGAGTGCACTATACCTTATTTACATATCTGAGGAACTGACATTTGAGGCTCCCAGAAAGAGGCAAAACACTTTTGTCTACCAATGCCACAGTTTCCAACACTTCTGGTACTGAAAGTGAACCTTTATCCCATGTACTTCATTACTATCACAGACAGCAGATAATTGGCATTACAATACTGAACGCATGAAGTGTTTACACTATATGTCTAAGATAAAAGGAAGAAGTTACTTATTTCAAAAAGCATAAAACAGTCCCACCTGTAATCAAACAGCAAAATGACAACAAAATCCCAAGCACAACAGTTTTAGATCATTGATTATTAACCCCTATTTAACCACTTAAATCAAAAGTACATATCAGCATTCTTAAGGAGACCTCTCTTCTGGTTTCTTAACAAAAGGGAAAGAAAATACTTAGAAATCAGACAGGGAGCCGTGCCAGTCTATATACTATCAAAACAAAAAAGCAGTCAAGTAGCACTTTAAAGACTAACAAAATAATTTATTAGGGGAGCTTTTCATCTGTGCCACGAAAGCTCATCTTATAAATTATTTTGTTAGTCTTTAAAGTGCTACTTGACTGCTTTTTCTTTTTTTTTTTTTACTTTGAAATCACTGTGACCCAATTAGCAAGGATCTTACCCTTCAAGCATGCAAACAAGAGATTACATTAATACTTGCTACAAACGTGATCATTCTTAGATATCTTCATTTTTAAACTATTTGACAGATTTGAAACTCTTGCCTAGCACTACTATGGAAATTATTCTGAATGGCCGTATATATTTTGCATTTATAATAGGGTCTTTTAATCTTTGTTTCAGTCTTTAATTCTCTCCAACATTTGTGCATCATTCATATTAATGATAATGGGACTTACATACTTGCAGTGAGGGAAGAAAAGTCCTCCTAAATGTAAAATTGTTCTAGGAAAACCATTACGCTTATCTAAGATAAACGCTGCACATGAAGTTATGAGACAGTGTAAGTAAAGTTAAGTGCAGTGCAAGTAAAGTCCATGAAGGATCTCTTACAACATATGCCTGGAGTGACATGTGTAAGAAACTCCTTTGTCATCTATGCATCAAAATAAACGGATCTCTTGGGCCATCACATATATTTATAACATCTGTGCAGATAGGAAAAAATACTTATTTCCAATTGTCGGAATAAAGTGACCATCCAGCTGCAACAGAAATACAACCCTTTCGATTATAATAACACTTGTTATCCTAAGGATCTCAGCAAGGTATTGCTTTTTATTTAAAAGCCCCCAAACATCTGAAAAGTTGAACCTTCTAAAGTCCAAAACTGTTTGGGGGGTGGGGGAAAAGCAAAAAGAAAAGCAGTGAAATAATTTTTTAAGCATTTTGTTTTGACAATGTGCCTCAGGAATTCACCACATTTAACTGGGAAAATGTGAGCCATTAAATCTATTCAATGTCATGACATACAAAATTGAAGCATAATTGCTCCTAAGTGGTTGACAACTGGCAAGTACTTTCTACATGGATAGAAGAACATTTATGCGGTAAAATGGAAGATATTGTCAAAAGTTTGATTTTAACACAAGTGAAAATGCTACAAGAGGATTCAAAAAGGTAGAAAAAGCTCAGCAGTAACACTTTTACAACCACACATTTGAAAAGCTTTGAAATGAACAATCATTATATGGAAATCACTTGCCATGAAAGTGTAAAAAAAATAAATGATGAATATTAACAAATGATTAGAATAGCGAATTTGAAAGACTAACGAAAAGCAAGTAGCCCAGGGACAGGCCTGGTTGAAAGAGTTTCTTACCAATCATATGGTTTGCAACATGGATTTGTATCTCTCTTTCATTCTCAAAGGTCATCTGGCACTTGATGCACTGATAGGTTTTTTTCTGTTTAACAACCAAAAAGAGATTAGAGAAAACCATACTGTAGCATAGAGCAGACATAATTATAAATACAACCTGTTATATATCCTTAACATTTCTCCTATCTAATCCTTTTCTCCATATACCACGGTTGCATGGGTTTTTTGAGTGAAAATTCAAAGTATACTAATATTCTGCCTTCTAAGGATGTCAATTTCAAAACAAAATTGTAAAATGCTAGTCTAAATCAGGGTTTCAATGCTAAGTACTTGAAAAACTGATTGAGGTTCATAATCAAGTTATTATTGACACTTTGCCTGCAGCCATACAAGTCTCTGCTCAGGGAAACAAAATACTTCTAAAAGGAAATTTGTTTGCCCTCAGAAAAAGATCAACTTCAAAAAAAATTACTATACTGGGGGAAACTCAAAGTACAAGAGGTCATAGACCAGTAGTACTTTGAGGAAAGGAAGGGTGTGAATATATTTTATACGTTAGACATCATGGAAATCCTAGAGTAACATGAGATGCAACTTCCTTACACCGTTATATATTTTTCTGTGTCATAATGTCATACTAATGAGGCTTAGCTGTGGAAACCAGGAGCCACTGTGAAGAATCAGTTACATGAACCATTTATTTTAACAGGGAAAATGGGCTTGTATGTATATTGACAGTGTGGTGGTGTGTGCTCTAGTGGTGTGTCAATGAAGAATCCAAGAAATAATTTGCAGGGAATAAAATACATGACAATTCAGCAATGCCACATGAAAACAAAAAACACCAGTGCTAAACTGTGTAGATTTACAGCTCTCTCTACAATGTTTCCTGATGCCATTTTTAGTGGAGCTAATGCTGGCTACAAAAGATAAATTGGATTAGATATTTTTGAAGAATGAAGAAATATTTGAGTAAAATATGAACATAGGAACAAACACTGATTATCTATAGCAAATGTACAACTATGTGCTTAATATGTACATTTAATTACTGCAACTGAGCGCACAAATAAGGTGCACATTTTTCATAGGCATTTAGCACATGCATTTAGAAAAACCAGGCCCTTGTCACACAGAGTTAATTGGAAAGAAACTATTGCCATAATAATACTGTGGCAGTGGCTCTTTCTGTTGCAATCATACTTTTACATGAGTACCCAGGGCCTGCTTCTCCAAGGTCCTGACAGCTCCAGGATTATAATTCCACTTTTGAAGCTGATTTCCCACAACACAACTTAAAATATTTAAATTTGCGTATACTTTTGTCTCTAAATTATTTTTGTTACATTCTCTTTACCCCCCAGCTCATCTGTTGAACCCAGTTTCCAGGGCAGCAGTAATAAATCAAAGGATTTGGAGGAGTGTAGAAGGCTACTGACTCACCCTCCATTTACAGAAGTCAATTTCCTTGAACACTTTGCCGAGGGGCAAAACAGAGGGGCTATCATTTTCATAACAACATTCCACTTCAGCAACAGGTTGGAGAGCAAGATTAATGAACATGGCATGTTACCATAACAACAGGGGCAACCGTCTATGTTTGTACCATAGTTTTGACCATTTTGGGCCCAGGATATTAGAGACACACAGTAGCTGAGGTAATATTAATTGGATCAAACTTTTGTTTGAGCTTTTACACACACACACACACACACACACACACACACACACACACACACACACACACACACACACACACACACACACACACACACACCCCTCTCAAAAACCACTGGAAAAATCAAATGGCCACATTCAAGATGTGGAATCTTCTCTTCCTTCAAAAAACTTTAATGTCTGGATGTAAGTGTAGATTTAGATTTCATCAGTTAATTAACTCATTAGTTAACAAGGACACTGGTTTAGCTCAGCTCACAAAACAAATTAGCAACATCTACACTAGAGAGTTTTGTTGACAAAACACTGGTTTTGGTGACAAAACTTGAGGAGTGTCCACACAAGAAATGCATTCTGTCAATGGTAAATCTACAGAACACGGCACTTTTGTCAATAACCTTCTCCCCAGAAGGCAGAATGCCTTTCTTGACAGAATCCGTCAACAAAAAACTCATGTAGATGCTCCAGGGGGCCCCTCTGTTGACAGACAGCTTCCAGGTAACCAGGCAGCCCTGTCTGCTGTGCTTCTGGTTGGATGTTCTGTTATGAGAGTGGCAAGGTAGTCCAGCCGCTCTCTGCCAACAGAGTGGATCGCTTTGTCAATCTGCTTAGCAGTCTGGCCGTGATCTGTCAACAGTAGTTTTGTCTGAAGATATCTTCTGACAGTAACTTCTGTCGACAGATTGCTGTAGCGCAGACACAGCAATTCTGTTTTGCAAAGCTGAAGGAAGGATGGAGGAGAATTGGGGGCCAGAGAAAGGGATATAAGGACATGCTGAAGGCACACATGAAAAAAATGCAGCATTGGTGTAGACACTTGGGAGAACCTTGCCCAGGACTGTCCCCAGTGGAGAACAGTAATCTATGAGGGGCTGGAGCAATTTGAGAGGTCCAGCCACAGTGCAGATGAGAAGAGGCAGAGAAGGAGAAAAGAGTAGCAAAAAATGCCCTGCGCCCCTCCAACAGCTATCAGCACCTGCCCCTTCTGCAGTAAGACCTGAAGCTCCAGAATCAGGCTGGTCAGCGGACTCACAAATCAGAGCATGACATGAAGATGTCCTACTCGTTATTGAGTTACCACCAAGAGGACAGATCAGTTCAACTAACTACTCAAACCTTTAAAATCATATTAACCTAGTGTATTTTGTTATAAAGAATTTTCTTGTGAATTTCAGTGCTTGTGAAAGATGTGTACTGCCAGACTTGGAGACTGGAGTTTCATTTGGTATCTTAACCCAGGCAGTGAGTGCAAACTTCTGCATACCACCTTGTCAACATACAAAAATCCCCAAGATGGGCAAAATGCCCCTTGGAGAGAGAGGGAATATCTCAGCACTATCCTGGGGCTCAACGGATGTTCAGACATGTACAAGGCCACAAAACAGCCATTTGTTGTGAGCATCTAAACTTGTAGCCTATAAGTAAACAATAAACCTATAAACTTTTATTTATATCAACAGGTGTTTAAAAAAACAAAACATGTCTATGTCTACACTAGTGAGTTTTATTGCCAAAACCCATGGAGCATTCACATTACAAATGTGTTCTGTCGACAGTAAATCAACAGAATGTGGCACTTTTGTCAACAGCGTCCTGACGCTCCTCCATGAGGCATCATTCAAAAATGAAGCCACTTCCTGGAAGAACACAGACTTGATATAATAAAGTGTTTGCAACAAAAAACGAAAGCATCAATTCTAACATGACCATGACCGAATAAAAGGCCTTCTAAAAAAAGGAAAACAGCATGTCTGAAAGAGTCCTTAGGATGGGCTGTACCACAGCAGAGCCTACAATACCCAGACTCAACAGAAATTCCTAAAAGAGGAAACTCTACACTTAGCTGTCTCTGAAATTTCAAGAAGAACTAACTATAAGGATCATAAACACTGCTGAAACTGGGGTCATGAATAAGTGGTAAGATTTCACAGGTAAAGCTTATTTTATTTCTCCCTCTTGGTGATATTTGGAAATGTGCTTGATATTCCTTGAAAACTATTAATGCAGGCCTCAGATGCTGATATTTCACTGAATAGAAAGCAAAATTTTCCTATCATTTGTGATTATGACCAAAAAAAGCACACCTTTTTAGGATGTCATAATTCGATGGCACCAAACTGGTACCTTAGAGATACACCCAAGAGAGACAGAGAGATAATTACATAGATAATACTTTAGGTATATTTCAAATACCAAAGGGTACGTGATAAACAAGCAGGGACTGAAGCACTAGACCGTATGGTGTATGCATGTGTCTAATTTATTTTGCTTGACAGAAAATACCTGTCACAAGCTCTCTGAGTGAACCTAACTCTTACAGTATCAAAACAAAAAGCAGTCAAGTAGCCCTTTAAAGACTAGCAAAATAGTTTATTTGCTAAACTATTTTGCTAGTCTTTAAAGTGCTACTTGACTGCTTTTTGTTTTGATAGTGTATAGACTAGCACGGCTTCCTCTCTGTCACTAACTCTTACAGGTTTCTGTTCCTCATCCAAGTGTCTCCAAAAACACCTTTGAAAGAAGTCAGCAGAAACAGCCACACTGAACACCACAAAAAAGTCCTCAAATACCCTTCCAGAAACAGAAAATGTGCCAGCTGGAACTATAAACATGTAGGCTACATATACACTACAAAGATCTTTTGAAAGAAGCTCTTCCGGAAGATCTCCTCTGAAAGAGTTTCTTTTGGAAGAGTGTGTCCACATACCAAAAAGCAGACCAAAAGAATGATCTGATCTTTCAGAAGAGAGCATCCACACAGCCTCCACTCTTTCAAAAGAGCAGGCCAGGGATCAAACATGAAGACTGTTCTTTCTAAAGAAGGGCTCTTCGAAGCATCTACACACGCTTTCTCTCAAAAGAAGCTTTCAAAAGGGTGCACTCTTCCTGAAATGGGAAAGGAAGAGTGATTTCAAAAGGAGCACCACATTCTTTCAATTTACTTTTGAAAGAATGCTTTGTGTGTGCAGAGGCTCCATGGGCTTTTTCGAAAGAGCCCCCTTCTTTCGAAAAATCTTTTGAAAGAACTTCCTAGTATAGACACAGACATATAGTATGCACAGAACTGCTATTAATGGATTCTATCTTTCCTGCTGTATCTTTTCTTTGTCTCCTCTCTTTTCAACCATCAGTTGTTAATACCTATTTTCTTATTAGCCCTATACTCATGTGTCCTTGGAGTTTCTCCTGAACTATTAAGTTTTTCCAAAGTCTCTCCCAAAAGCCTCTACCCTCACTTGCTTAATTTAAGCATCACAACTGACAGAGGGATTTTTTGGACGCTCAGATACCTTACATATCTTTCTCTTTCCACTTTCATTACTAAGGACGTCAATACATTTTGTTGCTTACTGGAATGTGTGCTCCTGTTGTTTTTAATCTAATCCCAGTGCAGTTTCTCTACAATTGTATATTTTTCTAATGCTCAATCGTTCGTTTCTGTGTTAAAAAGAAAAATCAATACAGCGTTTAAAAAAAGAAATGTAGAACTGATCAAGAATTATAGAGCAGTAATTCTTGCCTGGACAGCTGCAGTCGGCCCAGTTTGTACAGCACACTTACAACATCCGGAGTAAAAAATTGCTTTTTACCTCTTGTACAGCTCACCAACAGACTGGAGAAGAGAGATTTTCTCCAACACACTTAGCCTGACTATGCTGGAACAAACCAACAACCAAACTTAGTCAGACTTAGGGTCCATGCAGCTCATTGCACTGTCTGCTGACATCATACACTGCCAGATGCTTCAGGAGGTATCAACAAAACTGGGCCATTTATTGGATGATCCATCTGCTACTAGCCAGTCTCTGCTTCAGGCTGTCAGACGTTTAAGGGTACTCCAAGTATGGAATGGGCCCCTGACCAGTTTGGCTAATAGCCACTGATTGACCTATACCCTAATGGATATAATTCATTTCTGAACCCAGTCACAATTTTGACCTTCACAATATCCTATGACAATGATCTATACAGGTTGACTGTATGTTGTGTGGAGAAGTACCCCTTCAGGTTGGTTTTAAACCTACTGCTAGGATTCTTGAGTTATGTTCACAGCTACATAATAGTTCCTTAATTCTTTTCTCTCTACGCCCCTCACAGTTTTATAATAACCCTCTTTAATTGTCTTTTTTCTAAGGTGAAGAGTCCCCGTCTTTTTAATCTCTCCTCATGTGGAAGTTGTACCACACCACTACTAATTTTTGTTGCCCTTGCCTGTCCTTTTTCCAATTTTAACACATCTCTTTTGGTATGGGACAACCAGGACTGCATGTGGTATTCCAGGTGTGGACATCCCTGGATTCATATAGTGGTATAATATTTTCTGCCACATTATCTATCCCCCTTTTGTAGTGGTTCCTCATATTCTGCTGGTTTTTTTGACTGCGACTGTACATTGAGCATATGTTCTCAGAGAATTATACATTATGACTCCATCATTTTTGTGAGTGGCAGTCACAGCTAATTTAGACACATCATTTTCTATGAATAGCTGGGACTGTTGTTTCCAGTGTGTGATATTTTGCACTTATCACAGAGTTTCATCTGCCATTTTATTTCCGAGTTGCCCACCTTTTTAAGTTCAGAGCTGACCATGAAGACTTATTTTGAGCAATTTTCAATAATCTGCAAACTTGGCCACCTCAATGGATATCCCTTTCTCCAGGGCTACATCAACACTAGCCCATAATGAGCGAGTTGGGAAGACGCTAATGAGGCACTGCCATGAATATGCAGTGCCTCATTAGCATAATGGTGGACATGCATGATTCGAAAGTGCCGCTTTCAACTTGCAGGTTGCCTGTATGGACAGGGGCTTTTCAAAAGGGACCCCAGACTTCGAAAGCCCCTTCTTCCTAAAACCAAATAGGAAGAACAGGCTTTCGAAGTCTGATGGGTCCTTTTGAAAGGCTCCCATCTACACGGGTGTCATGTGATTCGAAAGTGGCATAGGTTACAGTACAGATTCTTGTGGGACCCTCTATTTAGTTCTCACTTCACTGTGAGAGCTGATTGTTATCCCTGTTCTTTGTTTCCTACTTTTCCACCAGTTATGGATCCACAAGAAGACCTTCCCTCTTATCTCATGACAGCCTAGTTTGATTAAGAGCCTCTGGAGAGGGACCAAAGCCTCTCTGATAATTCAATTATACAGTATTGATTGCACCACCTTTTTCCATGTGCTCATTGTCCCACTCAAAGAATTCCAAAAGACTAGTGATGCACAGCTTGACTTTACAATAGCCACGTTAACTGATCCCCAACACACCGTGTTCATCTGTGTATCAGATCATTTTGCTCTTTACTGTCGCTTCAACAAATTTGCCTTGCTGTGAAACTGGGCTTACTAACCTACAATTGTCAGGATTGCTTCTGGAGCCCTTTTTTATTATTACTTTTAAATCAGCCTTAGATTATTAACCAGTCGTCTGCTACAGAGGCTGAATTAAGTGAAAAGTAATGTAACAGTTCGCAGTTCCGTGATTTCACATTTGAGTTCCCTCAGAACTCGTGGGTGAATATCATCTGCTCCAGGTGACAGTTGGTCCAAACAACCTCCACTGAAACATCAACGTGGGACGTTTCCTCAGTATCTGTCATTTAAAAATAAGTGGCTTTATATTGTGAGAACATCCCTCACACCATCTGCAGTGAAGAGTTTACAGATTGCAGTTAGCTTCTCTGCTACAGGTTTACCTTCCTTAGGTGCTTCTACAAAACCTCAACTCTCTGCTGGCCCTGCTGCTTGTTTCAGTTAACAGAAGTTAAATAAACTTCTCTTCTTAAAATACTACAGAAAGCAGCATACTCCAAAACCAGCATAATTCTTTAAAAAGCCTTAGCCGTGTCTACACGTGCATGCTACTTCGAAGTAGCGGCACTAACTTCGAAATAGCGCCCATCATGGCTACACGCGCCGGGCGCTATTTCGAAGTTAACTTCGACTTTAGGCGGCGAGACATCGAAGTCGCTAACCCCATGAGGGGATAGGAATAGCGCCCTACTTCGACGTTCAACGTCGAAGTAGGGACCGTGTAGTCGTTGCGCGTCCCGCAACTTCGAAATGGCGGGGTCCGCCATGGCGACCATCAGCTGAGGGGTTGAGAGACACTCTCTCTCCAGCCCCTGCGGGGCTCTATGGTCACCGTGGGCAGCAGCCCTTAGCCCAGGGCTTTTGGCTGCTGCTGCGGCAGCTGGGGATCCATGCTGCAGGCACATGGTCTGCAACCAGTTGTCAGCTCTGTGTATTTTGTGTTGTTTAGTGCAACTGTGTCTGGGAGGGGCCGTTTAAGGGAGTTGAGTCCGCCCTGTGACCCTGTCTGTAGCTGTGCCTGGCACCCTTATTTCGATGTGTGCTACTTTGGCATGTAGACGTTCCCTCGCAGCGCCTATTTCGATGTGGTGCCGCGCAACGTCGAAGTTGAACATCGACGTTGCCAGCCCTGGAAGACATGTAAGCTGTGTCTACACGTGCACGCTACTTCGAAGTAGCGGCACTAACTTCGAAATAGCGCCCGTCACGGCTACACGCGTCGGGCGCTATTTCGAAGTTAACTTCGACATTAGACGGCGAGACGTCGAAGTCGCTAACCTCATGAGGGGATCGGAATAGCGCCCTACTTCGACGTTCAACGTCGAAGTAGGGACCGTGTAGACGATCCGCGTCCCGCAACGTCGAAATTGTGGGGTCCTCCATGGCAGCCATCAGCTGGGGGGTTGAGAGACGCTGTCTCTCCAGCCCGTGCGGGGCTCTATGGTCACCGTGGGCAGCAGCCCTTAGCCCAGGGCTTCTGGCTGCTGCTGCTGCAACGGGGGATTCATGCTGCATGCACAGGGTCTGCAACTCGTTGTCGGCTCTGTGTATCTTGTGCTGTTTAGTGCAAGTGTGTCTGGGAGGGGCCCTTTAAGGGAGCGGCTAGCTGTTGAGTCCGCCCTGTGATCCTGTCTGCAGCTGTGCCTGGCACCCTTATTTTGATGTGTGCTACTGTGGCGTGTAGACGTTCCCTCGCAGCGCCTATTTCGATGTGGTGCTGCGCAACGTCGATGTTGAACATCGATGTTGCCAGCCCTGGAGGACGTGTAGACGTTATTAATTGAAATAGCCTATTTCGATGTCGCCACATCGAAATAGGCAACTTCGATGTAGGCTTCACGTGTAGACGTAGCCGTAGACGTTATTCATCGAAATAGCCTATTTCGATGTTGCTACATCGAAATAAGCTATTTCGATGTAGGCTTCACGTGTAGACGTAGCCCTTATGTTATAAAATATTTTAACAAAGCCGAACTACATGTTTAATCCCCAAAATGAAGCATTGATAGTTACTTAATCTGCTGATGTCACTATTCAGGTATAGCAGCTATCGGTAAAGGTAAAATCATGAATTATTCCAAGTAACAGGCATAATATACCACACAGGTTTCAGACATTAGCATACGTGCAGGCCGCAGGCCATAGGCACCTTTGTAAGGTACTATTTGGTATAGGCACAAATGCTGATTTTTCATTATCTTCTACAAAAGAACTAAAATCTGCCCTCACGGGATGAAATTCAAAGCATTTACCTTGTTGAAGAACTTAAACTCTCCCCTGAGAGAACAGGTTTGGAAGCTCTCACTGAAAAGAGAGAGTTAAAGCAAGAAATTAGAGTAGAAGACGGCAATGTATTCCACTCCCGACAGATGAGGGGAAGAGCACGAATTTTTTAGGCTGTCTGCACAGCCATGTGAAAACAGGAATTAATCCCATAGAAAAGAATAGGCCTGTTTCGGAGAATGTGGAAGGATATAAAGAACTGAGAAGGAGAAAGAAGACAGTGACCTACTCAGAGACTCAGCTGAACCCTCAAGAGACATCACACTGAAGGAAGGTGTATTTTCATCCCTTATTATATTCCTCTGCAGAATTAGATGTATATCACATTTCCAGGCAGGTCTAGTCACATATTCACTTGACCCAGTGGAAACAATATCCAGTTGTACTAAAGAAGTAAGATAGATCTGAAGAAGTGGGTCTGTCCCAGGAAAGCTCATAACCTATTAAATTATTTTGTTAGTCTTTAAAGAGAGCTACATGATGGCTGGTCTGTCTTGTTAGAACACAGACTCACATGGCTACCTCTCTGTTACTGAAGAAGTAAGTAAAACAAAACAAAACAAATTTTCATTGAAACTAAATATAGGATGCTGACACAATTTACGAATTGCTGACAGCATTCACTATGAACAGCTCTATCTAACCACATTCGTCCGTAAAGTTAGATTCAAAGTCTTCTTGCACTTACTGAACTGTACTCTAAAAGCACCTTCAAATCTGTTATTGCGCCAAGGTGCTTTAATTAGTAGAGTAACATAAGGTGAAGTCTATGGCTGGAACTTTTCAGTCAAAGGTGGGAACCCAGCTCCCTTTGTAAATACTTATGAGAACTTCATTCTAGTTAATTAAAAGTGTCAGTGGGGTGTGGCTAGGATTCCAGCCACTACTGTTGGTCTCCTGAAAAGACTTCTCAAATTCATTTCTCAATCCATTTGTTCTTCACAATTTAGTAGTAATCTGGCCCAAACATAAACAAATTTCAACAGATAATTTTAAGACACCATAAAAACCAACATGATAGATTTCACAAGCAGGCTTCCTTACTTACTGAATTAGCCAATTATCTTAAAAATAAAACATAAGGCAGCAGACAGTCTGTGAAAACAAACGCTTTTTTTTGCAAGGACCTCACCTGCATGCTGCACAAGAATATTTTCATAACACATGACGACTACTTTCATTAAGGGCAGGAAACAAAGCAGTACTATTTTTACCTACCCCATGCAATATCCTCTGCTGATTCAACAGCTGTTAATACTTATTTGAGTATCTGTATGGCACCTTAGCCATGAAGATAACCCTTTATATTTCTTTTTTTAATTTTTTGTAAGGAAGTATTTTTACCCATAGATTTTTCCATCTCTCTCTCTCTCTCGCTCTCTCTCTCACACTCACACATAAGCAGGACTCATATCCATTCTCTCATGATCATGTAGCAAGACTCAGATTTCATGCACGGTGATCTAAAGTTTTGAGAAGCCTTTCACTAAGTATTTCATGTTTGGTGACTGGTCATATGTTCACCAGCTACCACCAACTACCACAAACAAAGCAGACACCTCTGCCAAGAGGCAAAATTCGAAAAACAAGCCTCTTGAAAACCTACCATCCATTCTAATTAACTCACTCCTGGGATGTAGTAAACTGAACTACTTAGAATTCTTTCTTCTGAATATTGAAAATATCTGTTTTCTGAAAGTCTCCCCAGTTTCTGCACATTTGCCAACTCAAGAAATACACACACTTATGCACAAATCTTGAATTCTGAATGAATCATTGATATGGCTCAATTTTTTGTTGACAACTTCAAGGTAGATTTACAGTAAGAACCCTGGTACTTTGCCCTGCATAACTAAGAAGTCTACAAAACTGTATGGCACCCAGTTTCTGTCTGTCTTTTTTTATAGCACAGGTCAGTCTTGAAGAGTATTTTAATTCTTAATTTTATAAAATGTGAATTTCAGATCATTTTAATCCTCTTAAATGGTTTGCATAGTTGCTCTAGTTGTCTACATTATGTGCAACAAGGGATGCTAAAGTTCAGCCGTACTTACTCTGGGAACGGGGGGTGTCTGGGTACCCTTCCTTTGGCCACTAGTCTCAGGTGTCAGATCTCGGTGATCTAACTGAAGGTGGTTCTCTAGGTCTTCAGCACTTTCAAATTTGACACTACACTCTGGGCACCTCAGACTGCCACATGGTCTTTCATTCACCTCCTGGGGGGTCAAGCCTGACGACTGCCCGTTAGTGCCCCTGGTCATGCATCCAGCACACAGGCCATATGGCAGGCCATTAACATCCAGTTTCACCAAGTCCTGTTTGTTCCGGAACTCTTTCAAGCACAAAGCACACTTGTAGAGCTTCTGCAACGCCTGACCATTGGGAGAAGAGGCTGCAGAGTTTCCTGCCAATTTCTGCATATGGAACGTTCCATGAATTTTCAGCTCAAGGGTAGAGGTGACTGTCTGCATACAGACAACACAGCGAAACCCTGTGAGGGAATTTCTGAGATCTGGATGCATCTGGCAGTGCTCAATAAATTCTTCCTCACTCTGCAGTGGCATTTTGCAGATCCTGCATGTTCCTGTATCCAAACTCTTGCTATGAGTGACTTTGTGCTCTGTCAGGGTCAGAAGGGACGGGAAGCGCTCCCCACAAATGGGGCACATGTAGTGCTTAGCTGGACCCCGATGGGTCTGCATATGCTCTCTGAGGCCATTTTCTGAGAAGAAGGTCCTTGAGCAGATGTTACACTTGTGGCTACCTTTGATGAATTCTGCTTTCTTCCTAGAACAATCATCCTCCCCAGGTCTGATGTTGTGATCTCTCAAACGATGGTTTTGCAAAAGGACTTCCATGGTATAGGCAGCCCCACAAATATCACAACCATACATAGGCTCTGAAGCATCTACATCATCCTCACTAGCCTCATGACTGTTTGAAGCATCAGGATTCTTCATCAACATGTTCTGGAGATCTGCAGCTTCTGTCTTTTTATTTGTTGGAGTCATGCCATTAGCCGTGCCATTCTCAGCCCCAGCATCAAAGACACAATGTTTCTCCCGCAAATGTTTTTCAAGCAAGATGATAGCATGGAAGGCTTTGCTGCAGAACTTGCAGTTGTATTTTTTACTGTGGGTTGTGATGTGGCACTGCAGTTCTACTTCAGTGCTGAACGTCTCTCCGCAGAAGATGCATTTATGTGACTTTGTTGGATTACCCAAATGGCTATGCTTTACGTGGATCTGAAGGTCCACCTCCTTTCTAAAATCCCAATTACAGGCTGTACAACGATACATCTTCTTTTCATTGCTATGCTTTACTGCCAGATGCACTTGGATGGACACCTTGGAATCAAAAACCTCTTGGCAAAGTGTGCAGTGATACAACACAAAAGTATGCATGTCCAGCAAATGCTTCTGCAAATCATCCACTGAGGAAAACTGTTTGTCACAGCTCTCACATACATAATGCGTAGACGTTGTCATGTAGTGTACTGTGAGGTGCTGCAGGAGAGACTCCTGAGAATCAAAGTCTTCTTTACACTGGGGGCAAGACTGCTTCCTTAAAAGCAACTCCAAATGCAACTTCAAATGAGTTTGAAAACTTTCAAAATTGGAGAACTTTAGATCACATTGATTACATGGGTATTCACCATTAGAAACTGAGTTTAAGCTAGCAGAAAGCCGCTGCCTTTTAGGGGAAGAGACTTCAACGTCAGAAGAAACTGGACTCTGCTCTGCTTTTGACTTCTTATTGTGCGCCAGAGGAATGTTCTTGTGGTTTTCTTTAATGTGCTTTGTAAGCTTCAGGATGGAGCCAAAAATTGGGGAGTTTGTGCAATAAGGGCAAGAATAAACTTCCATAAAAGACTGCGTTGGCTGAACGACAGGGGAATCCAATTTTGAATTTCCTACGTTGCAGTGAGTCTGCTGAATATGTTCAGTCAAGGATCCTTCTGTCAGAAAGCCCATAGAGCACTGGTTACAGAAGAAGGCATTGTTACCATCCTGAGGTGTAGTACTTGGTCCACAGTGAGTGATGCGGATGTGCTCCTGTAGGCTATTGATATCTGCAAACATCTCAGGGCAATAGTTACAATGAAAGGCGGAAATGTTGTTAAACTGCATCATGGGGTATGCGTGGTTTTTGTGTACTTTCCTCACATGTTCGTTCAAGTTGTACAGCGTAGGCATGGAATCAAGACAGATCTGGCACGTGTGGCTTTGTTGAGGTTTGTCCGCATGAATGGTCTTCAAATGGATCTCCAGAACAGCAAGGCTGTTGAAGTCACGCTTGGAGCAGTACGGGCAACTATAGGTGACTTTAGACCAATTCTGACCGTCCTCTCTTTCCACTGATCTGATCTTCTTTTGTCCTCTCAATGGTTTTAAAGTGGAGTCTGGAGTGGAGCCTCGTTCTACTGATGCACTTGAATCAGGTGTTGCACTGCTCATGGACGCCACGCTCCCCAAGACTGGGTCAGGGCTGACGCTATGGTTGCTGGAATCAGGCTGTCTGTGGCTATCCAAATGGCAATAGACTTCCTCCACAGAAGAAAACTGCTCTGGGCACATAGGGCACTTGTGTTTTTTGTTGGCATGGGCTTGATGAATGTGGGAAAGCAGTGAGTTTTCATCTGCAAATACTTCAGGACAATGAATACACTGCAAATCTGCCTTCTCGGAAAGCTGCGGGTGGCGTGTCATTACGTGCTTCTCCAAATCTTCTGTCTGACTGAATGTCTCTTCACAGTAATCACACATAAAATCATCCTTCTTCACCTCTTTCTCAGTCTTTGCCATATGTTCCTTGTTCTTTTTATGAGCTTGCATGTGACTCTGCAAGGAGCTGGTGGAAGAAAACCCACGCTTACAGACAGTACACTTGAATGGCTTGCTCGAACTGTGGGTTTTCAGGTGAATTTTGAGGTGGTCGCTGCGAGAGAATGCTGCCTCACATTCATGGCAATGGTACTTTTTATCCCCTGTGTGAAGCTTTATATGGCGATCCCTACTTCTCTTATGCTTAAAAAGCCGACTACAGTAGGTGCATTTGAAAGGTAGCTTGTCACTGTGGATCTGCTCATGCCTTTTAAGGTAGCTCAGGCGAATGAAGGACTTATCACAAAACTGACAGGGATATGGCAGGCCAGTCCCCCCTTCCTCCTCCCCGATGCCAAGATCACACCCATCGCCTATCATCTGAGTGGGTGATGCAACATCTTTGCTGGAGGGAGATGAAGCCACCCAGGAGAGTTGTGGGTCGTCATCACCATCTGTAATGGGAAAGCAGAAAGGAGATTAAAAACAATTCCCAGTACATCTGTGAAATAAGGACAAAGCCTCTCAACAACACTATGGGATTCTGCTACTACAGTTAAAAAAAAATCAGCTGCTGAACAAAAATAAGACATAAATGTCTCTTGAATTTTAAAGGATGTTTGATAAAGAGGAAGAAAAGCTCACATTGTTATGTAATTTATAAATATGCAAACACAGAGTATTAATATAAAGCCCTTTTCTTTATCAAGCTTAACTAGTACTAACTACACAATAAAACAAACATGAGTAGAGAAATAAAATGCAGTCTGAAGCAAAGCAATACAAGCATTTTAAGAGCTACAGTATCAACCAGTCACCTGTGCTTTTTGTCATATTTTTAAATGACACATCAGCAGAATTTTAAATATCACCTTTTAACAAAATCTTTTCAGTTCTACCTTAGAACTGAAATACTTAAAAGACTGCACAAAAGCAAGTTAGGTGTAGAAAAAGAGCAGAAATCAACATCCATGTGAAATAGAACCAACAGATTTGAGAATACTCAGTTGTATCAATGAAGAAATTTTGATTGTTACCATATTTGTTGGCTTGCAGAGTTAATATTTCTGACTGCAATAAAAAGACTAATAATAATCTTTGGCAATTTCAAGTGTGTCATCACCAGAAAACCAAGTTCGGGAACAAAACAACAGCACAGCCAAGCCCATAATAACAGAGTGCTTCCACATCCATGGCTCAAATTAGAGGCTTTCGAAAATATTCCATAAATCAGTACTTCCATGAAGCAGCACCATGAATGGATGGATGGTTGTTTTAAGAAACTATATAAAAAGTTAGTATCTCTCATAATTCAAATTGTCCATCAGAAGGAGAACAAAATGAGTGCAAATGCAATCACTCCATTGAGAATGCTAAAGATGTCAAGTCAAGGGAAGACGCCACGAGTCTGACATAAAACCGAATAAAGAACAGTGTAAAACTCGCAAGGAGTAGTGGAGGGGCAGGTAAAGAACTGAAATTCAAAAACGAACCATTTCTCCAAACTCAAAAACATTTACATGATTATTACAACAGCTCAACAACAACAAAAACTCTCTCTATGTATGTAGGCCGCCACCCTTGCACTTCTCTGCCAGCTAAACAGCTTCATCGCATTAAAGCATATGTACAGCAGAGAAGCTCTCCAAGAAACACGCAGTTAATGAGGGTATCGTTAGTATAAGAATCTATGCCTTGTGTAACTGTATTCTTTGTCAAATGTCTGCCTTTACATCCCAGGGAAACAGCGAGTTGCATTACTTTATATAGCTCCATCAAGAATGTAGAGAAACAATCATACAGAAGACAACTTATCGAGTTAAAATGTGCTGCTTCTTTCCTAGTACCACGCTGTGTGGGAGGAAAGGCTTCTCTCCTTACGTTGTACAACTGCAGTGTCCTCATCTTATCGAAATCTGCTACTACAGACTGATGGATGATACGAAAATAATATTTTATTCTCAGTACAGAAATGTACTATAATTCTCAACAAGCAACCTACACTTATAGAACCTTCAATGTTCTTCTGTTAAACAAAAACTTAAGAGCCCTGCTGTGCCTTAGCAGTACAAAGAGCTTCTTCCATTGATTTTTACACAGACTTGTTTTTAAATCGCTCTTTCCTCAACCTGTAATTGGCAACTAATATATTTTTGTATCAGCAATCAAATCATTTAGTTCTACTCTATTGTACATTACTGTGTGCCAGAGTGAAGTTCCACATTTGCTTCTCATTCTGAGCAGCCTCTCCCTTCTTCTCTGATGTCAGCCACATTCACAGGGGTTCACTCCCCAAGCAAAGGAGGAGCAGCCTCCCTAGGGACTTGCATTAATGGGCCCTTCTGACTGGAAAGATTCAGCTGGCTGCCAGCTTCTTGGATTAGATTCAGTGGGGAGGTACCGGTAGATCACTGCACACTAATTCCCAGCTCATGCCAGCTGGACTCCTCAAGGGGAATGGAGACAAAAGGGAGAGAGAGGGATGCTAGGGCCTGAACTAGGGCAGCACACTGTGAATTTGCTACTACTACACTTTTTATGCTGGAGCAAAAAAAAAAAATCATAATATTACCAGTCTGTTGGTTAACTGGCTATGGTCTAAACTGAAATAATAAATATAAAAATAATTATAAAATAAGCATTTAAGACGTCTTCATAACCACAGAGAAAGAGAAACTTTAAATATTTTGCTGTGTTTTGATTAAAGACGGGAAAAAATGCAGACAGACTGTAAATCAGTGTAATGAATAAATCAGCTTCAGTGTCCACAGCCTCTTTTACAATCTGCAAGTTCAATGTGCCAAATTCATTGTTAGCACAAGCCCATACAACTCCGTTAACTTCAATATGATTATAAGTGCTTTTGGTGGCAGTGAAGTTGATCCATTATCTCAGTGTTACAAATAGGTTTAAGAAGTTTTCACGCTTCTTTGAAGTTGACTTATCTATCCCCAAACTCAGCAGGTAGACATAGCAACAACTTTAAGAAAGATGCTAAGAACTGAAAAGCAGAGTTCCTCTCCTCCTGCTGCCATCCCGGTGTACTGGACTAATTTTTTTTTTCCTAAATCAAAGAATGACACACAAAGAAAGTGCTGTGATTATTATAATATAGATTCAAGTGACATAACATTTTTCATGTTTGATCACAAAGTTGAAAGCAAGACTCTAATTTGATTATTATTTACTTGTTCAACTTTAATTTTCCTTTTAATAGATGCATTTTTTCTGACTTTTAGAATTTTAAAACAGTGGAAAAGCTACTGCTACTGCACACAAGCCACCTTGACTGCCTTACAAACAAAACATTAAAGTACACAAAAACTAAAACTGAAGAAATTAGAGGAAAAAGCTTATTACCATTCACCTCTTTATGGAATGAAAAAAAACACTGTTAATTTTAACTTGCCACTTTAAATTGAGGGAAAAAAACAAACAAACAAACTTATAATGAACCCAGAAGAAAATGCTAAGAAATTTTGCTGGAGTAATTTACATTGGGAAGATATAGCTGAAATGTGGTGTGACATGCCTGGCAATTGTGATTTTTCCGGCAGAATAATAATTCTACATTAATGCAATCAAAGGAATGTAACAGAATGAGAAAAATCACTTTCAAAAAGGAGATTAAAGTCATTAAAAATGGCTAATCCTGCAAAGTGGGACTGTTCTAAAACAGAGAATCACATGGCTGGTGCAAGTCTTTTGTCATCTGCACATAAGAGAATCAAAACAAGTATTAAAAGAAGAAAATTCAATAAAAGTTTAATTAGGAAAAAAAAAGAGCATTAAGTAGGCTTCAGAACACAGGCAGACTGAGATATATGTGTGGGTCGTGGTGCTTACATGGCCAAACTTGATAATCAATCACAAATTGGTACAGTCATTTAGCAACTTAATGTTTAGCATGTTTACTAAGCTGCAATCATTCATCATCATCACTGAAGAGATAATTCTAGTCTAGATGTATTCAATAAATGTATTTTCGTTCTAATAAGAGCAATTTGGCCAAACCGCTACATAAATCACACTTTATTCTCAGTTTATCATTCATGTAACTTAAGGCAAGTTTGGAAATGAATTCATGTAGCTATGACAATCAATCCCAAAGCTACGAATTCATGATTGGTTTTCAAAAGGAAGCTATAGCTTGTCAGAGGGGTAAGACCTGGGTAGCACAGCCTCCTGAGTAAAGACCAATATGGTGGATATATTCGTTAAGACAATTTCTTTGCAAACATAAATAAAACTGTGTATGCATAAATATGATTGCACATTCCTGCAAAGATGTTCCTCCCAGTGCCTCTACAAAGCTAGCTAGAACCCTCATTACAGTTGATCCAACTTGCAGGTGAACCTTCACTTACTAGGGCAACTGCAGAAAAACTGGCTTGCTTAACTACTCAATCACAACAGTATAGCCTATTTAGAGTCAAGACTAGTTATACTGAATGATGTATAAAGCAGATTTATACCAGCATGGGCTGCCTGAAGTTAAAGAACAGCAGGTGGAGGTGTAGACACTTCATCGCATGTCTGAACTTACAGCTTGCCTTTACCTAAACAGGCTTGTTTTTTGAGATAGAGCATCATCTGAGTTCTCATTCAGAGAATGACTTCCCACTTTACACATGCGTCTGTGTCCTATGTCCTGAGTTCTACACCAAGAGAACTTTTACTAAGATGCACACATACAATTTGAAGTTTTAATCATGATAAAAAGTTTTCTGGGAAGAATGTAGCGCCAAGAAAGTTGTCTGTTGTACCCAGTAGTGGATATGGTTTTATGATATGGAGAGGCCACATATAGGAAGTTGGGTGGAGATTTGACTTCCAAATTTTGAATTCAACTATAAAGGTAATTATGCACCCAAAGGTGTTACAGGCACCTGCATGGGTGGCAGGCATACACAGGATAGCCCACAATTTGCATAGCTATGGAAACCGATGAAGACACAAGAGTTTGTGCAGTAACAACGGTTCCCCTAAGGGTATATCTGCATCAGGCCACTTCTGATCAGAGATATTAGATAGTGTCCATTCAAACTCTGCCATGAAGCCTCTAGGGGTTCCATGCCAGCCCCAAGCCTGGATAAAGGAGAAGGGTTGTGCAGGAGATGCTCAAGTTGTTCCAAGAGAAGATAGGGTTGAAGATCAGAAGGGCTGTTTCTGAGAGTGCGGAACAGCAATATAGAGTGAAATGCAATGACGTAATGAAAGTGGCCAGAATAGATAAGATGAAATGGTTAGAGATGCAGTGTGAAGATATAGAGAGGTATTATGGTGCGTGTAAGACCAGGGAGGTGTATAAAATTATTAGGAATATCAATAATAAGTGGCAACTGAAGCAGATGGTGATCAAAGATGAGAACAATGAGGTACTCATGAACAAGATATTGGACCGATCAGTACAAAACACAGTTGTACCCTAGTGTCTCAGAGGGACTGATCAAAGAACTGAAAGAGATATCACTGCCAAGTATTGAGACTGAGACTGATATTTTGAAGGAGAAAGTAGAAAGCAGTGAAACAACTGAAGAACAACAAGAGCCACGGAAATGACAAGATCATGGGATAGCTGATCAAATACAGTGGTGAAAATATGATTCAGGCAATACATCGACTATGTAATATAGCGTGGAAAGAAGGGAAGGCACTTAAGGAATGGACATGATCCGTGCTAGTGACGATAAACATGAAAGGAAGTGCACTGGTATGCAAGAACTACAGAATGATTGATCTAACAAGTCATGTAGGCAAGGTGCTCATGACAAAATTGACGGCAAGACTGAGATTGCAGACAAAAGGACATCTAGCAGATGAGCAAGTGGGATTCAGGAAAGACAGAAGTACCATATAGCAGATATTGGCACTGAGACTGATAGCAGAGAAAGCTCAATGAAAGAGCAAGAACATCTGTAACTGCTTTGTCAGTTTTCAGAAGGCATTTGACAGTATAGATCAGCAAGTAACTTGGGTGGTGGTGGAGACGAACGGAGTGCGTATCAGACTGATAACAGTTGTTGAATGACATCAATGACAAAGCAGAGGTTGTGCTGAGAATGCGTGGATAGTTGGGAAGTTGGTTTAGAACAAGTAGAGGTACAAGACAAGGGGATCCCATATTGCTGAGTATTTTCATCATGCACATAGAGAGAGCGAAGGACAAGATCAAGGAAAAGGTAGAAGGGATATCAGTGCGTGGTATAAGAATTAACAACTTGAGGTTCGTGGATGATATAGTTATCACCAAGAAAGATGAAGAGAAGCTAGCGAGAATGGTGCAGCTGTTAAATGAAGAATAGAAGCGGTACAGATTGATTATGAACATCGATAAAACAAATACCATGGTATTTGGAGATAAGGAAGATCAGATAGATGGCTCAAACTAGAGAATGTAGAGAAGTTCATATATCTGATGAGAAACATGAGATATGATCTAGATTGTAAGAAGAAAATAGTGACTAGAACAGCAAAAGCAAGGGCGAGTTTGAAGGCAATGGATAAGATCTGGAAAAGCAAAGCGATTAGCACAGGAATGAAGCTGTGTCTTGAAAAGCATGTTGCACATATGGGAGACATGGGTGATAACGAAAGATTCAAAGAGGAGGATATTGGTGTTCAAGAGGAGTTGTTATAGAAAGATCCTGAGAATAGGATGGATGCAGAAGGTCACCAATATGGAATTATATAGGAAGATACAGCCGAAAGTGAACCTACTGCAGAAGGTTATACAACAGAAGCTACAGCTGTTCAGGCATATCTGCAGAATGAACAACAAGCAAAAATTCAAGACCCTGGTATATATTTGATATAATGGATGGCTCGAATTGGAAAGGCAGACCCCACAGAGAATGAGTAGATGATGTAGTAGATTGGTGCAGAGCTAGTCTACAGAAACTAAGCCACTCTGCACTGGATAGGGAAAGATGGAAGGAACTAGTGAGGGAGGCATTGGACACAAATGGGTGCTGAACCCATGGTTGTTGATTTTGATGACAAGTGTCCATTCAGCCTGCACAGGCCCTTTCCTTCCTTCTTACTCTTCCTTGAGGCTATCTAGCACTGCACAAGCAAAGCCCCATTGTTAAGAACACCAAAGCAGAGGGGAGGAAGGCAGGACCCAGAGGGACAAACCTCTTGAAGTACCATGATTACTGAACAAGGTAGTGTACTTCTTCCTCTACTTCTTCTTCAAGTACTGTCCCTACGGGTGCACCACTATAGGTGACTTCACAGCTGTATCCCCTATGGAGGACTGGGGCTTCTGAGAGGAGACTATTTTTGATTATAGTACCTTGGAGCCAAAGACAACATCAGAAGATGTCTTAAATATTCACATAATGTTCTGTGAAAGTGTGAGCAAAGGCAAGCATTGCTGTTCGGCAGATTTCTGAGATAACATCTTTAACAAATGGAATCAAATGGGAAATGGATTTCATGCAGTGTGTGCAAATTCCTGATGGAAGTAACAGGTTATGGGCATGATACCAATAGTTAATGATATTTGAGACCCATTTGGAGAGTCTTTGAGCTGATATTGCAGAGCCCTTGGATTTGTCTGCAACTGAGAATAAGAATTTAGGGGATTTCCTAAACAAAATGCTACAGATTCCCTAGCTCTAAGCATATGTAGTATAGGCTCCCTCTTATCAGGGTGTAGTTTTGGAAAAGAGGTAGGAAAATGGATGAGTCTGTTCAAGTGGAAGAATAAGGCAGAGGAAGTCTGCGTAGGGGCCTCAGAGTGATTTTGTCTTTAAAGAAAACCAGGAAGCATGGGAGCACCACCAATGTGGCTATTTCCCCCATCTGTTATGCTGAGTGATGGCACTAGTAATGCTAACGTCATTGACCAGGAAATCCTCTATGTGTTTAAACTCAAAAAAGGATGTGTATAAGAAGTGGAAACTTGGACAGATAACTAAGGAGGAGTATAAACATGTTGTTGGAGAATGCAGGGGAGTAATCAGGAGAGTGAAAGCACAACTGGAAGTCCAACTAGCAAGGAAAATGAAGGGCACAAAGAAGGTTTCTACAGGCATGTTTACAACAAGAGGCTCATCGGGGAGAGTGTGGGGCCATTGCTGGATGAGGGGGGTAACCTGGTGATAGATGATGTGGGGAAGACTGAAGTACTCAATGCTTTTTTTGGCCAGAGTCTTCACAGACAAGGTCAGCTCCCAGACAACAGCAATGCATATGGGAAAGAGATGGGCAGCCCTCCATGGAGAAAGAACAGGTTAAGAGCTATTTAGAAAAGCTAGATACACACAAATCCATGGGTCTGGAGTTAATGCATCCAAGGGTACTGAGGGAATTGGAAGATGTCATTCCAGAGCCTTTGGCTATTACCTTTGAAAACTTGTGGAGCTCAGGAGATGTCCCAGATGATTAGAAAAAGGCAAGTGTAGTCCCCATCTTTAAACAAGGTAAGAAGGACAATCCAGGGAACAATAGCTTACCTTACCTCAGTCCCTGGGAAAATCATGAAGGGAATCCTCAAGAAATTCATTTTGAACCACTTGGATGAGGGGAAAGTGATCAAGAGTAGTCAACACATATTCACCAGGGGCAAATCATGTCTGACTGATCTGATTAGCTTCTATGATGAGGTTACTGGCTGTGTGGACATGGAGAAGTTAGTGGATGTGATATGCCTTGACTTTAGCAAAGCTTTGGATACAGTCTACCACAACAATCTTGCTCATAAGTTAAGGAAGTATGGATTGGATATATGGGCAGTAAGATGGACAGAAAGCTGACTAGACGGATGGGCCCATCAGGTAGTGATCAATGGCTCAATGTCTGGTTGGCAGTTAGTTTCAAGTGGAGTGCCCCCAGGATCGGTTCTAGGGTCAGTATTGTTCAACATTTTTATTAATGACCTGGATAAGGGGATGAATTGCACCCTCAGCAAATTTGCAGATGACACTAAGCTGGGGGTCATTTAGATACAATGGAGGGATAGGGTTCAAATAAATTGGAGAATTAGGCCAAAAAATCTGAGGAGGTTAAACAAGGACAAGTGCAGAGTCCTCCACTTGGGATGGAAGAATCCCAAGCATTGTTATAGGCTTGGTACTGATTGGCTAAGTAGCAGTGTAGCAGAAAAGGACCTGGGGATTACAGTGGATGAGAGGCTGGATATAAGCTGACAATGTGCCCTTGCAGCCAAGAAGGCTAACAGCATATTGGGTTGCATTAGGGGAAGCATTTCCAGCAGATCTAAAGAACTTATTATTCCCCTTTATTCGGCACTGGTGAGGTCACACCTGGAGTACTGCATCCAGTTCTGGGTCCCCCAGTATAGAAAGGATGTGGATGCATAGGAGCGGGTTCAGCGGAAAGCAATGAAAATGATTAGGGGGCTGGAGCATGTGACCTATGAGCAGATGCTGAGGGATTTGGGGTTATTTAGTTTGCAGCTGAGGGATTTGGGGTTATTTAGTTTGCAGAAGAAAAGAGTGACGGGTGTTTTGACAGCAGCCTTCAACTTCCTGAAGGGGGCTCTAATGAGAATGGAGAGAGGCCGTTCTCCGCAGTGACAGATGGCAGAACAAGGAGCAATGGTCGTAAGTTACAGAGAGAGAGGTGTAGGTTGGATATTAGGAAAAAATATTTCTCCAGGAGGGTGGTGAAGCACTAGAATGCTTTATCTAGAGAGGTGGTGGAATCTCCATCCCTAGAGGTTTTAAGTACTGGCTTGGCAAAGTTCTGGGTTGATCCTGCTTTAGGCAGGGGGATGGACTACATGACCTACGGTCCCTTCCAGCCCTATGATTCTATGACTAACAGACACAGAAGAAAATGAATGGCCACAGCGTGAAAGTAAACCAGACTGCAGCTCACTCTCACAGCTGAAAAGGAACTGAGGGTGGCAGACAGCCTCAAGGCAGAGTATGAGGAAGAGTGTGTATACAAGCTGATTGGAGATTTTAGGTAACAGTGTCCAATCAGAAGTACAAGGGTACAGCCCTAGGGATATCACTCTAAGAAGAGCTGATGAATTGCTCAGTAGATGGGATCTTGGAACTTACTATTTGTTTGACCCTGTGGAAGGGGCTTGGCAACTCAGTGGAATTTGGAAGCAATCAGATAGAGTAGTCTTATAATTCAGCAACAGGCACTATCTAGATGTTTCTATGCCCTGTTCTCACATCATTATCCGTAACAAAGCTGTTGTGTGTTACGTTTCCACTGTCGCCCTCCTTTAAGGCAATATTCTCCTGTGTCCCAAGGGCTTATTTGATTTTAAGCAGTGTGTTGATCTTGTGCTAGTCCTCTGCACAAAGGTGAGAGCACCATTAGAGAGCACTGAGTTCACAACATACTATAAAGAATGTGTGTTGGAAGCAGCAGACTGAACTTACTAGAAGAGTCACACACATGTTCCTTGGCAGTCACTTGACAATGAGTAGAACATCTTCATGTCACAATGTGAGTCCACTGATAGCTGATCAGCCCAGCTCTGAAGCTGAAGATCTTATCACAAAAGGGGCAGGTGTAGGTAACTGTTGGAAGGGTGCAGGGCAATTTTTGATGCTCTTTTCTTCTTCTCTACCCTTCCTCTCCTGCACTGCAGCAGGACCTCTCAAATTGCACCACCCATTATTATTATTGTCAGAGATACCTAACAGTAGGGGGATTGTCACTGGATTTCAGAGGTGAAAGCAAAATTTTAACTGTAATAAGCAAACATGGATAAGACTTCATAATGGATCAAAATGTAGTATGTATCGGCCTTTGTGGCTAAAATCAAGTGTTGTATCACACTTTCACACAGCATACGGTGTCTAGTGTTGGTGTGAATTAATGCAAATGAGGTTTACAAATCAAATGTGTGAGGTTTAAATGTTTTCAGTTCACTTTCACACATTTTAGGTTTTTTTTTAAATTTTACCTTGTTTGCTCTGATCTCCCAATCTGACTCAAACACAGTAAGAACAAAGTCAATAATACACAAGAACCAACAATACTCAAAACTCCATTGCTAAGCTCCACTGCATTTATTTTTAATTGAGACATGGAAAACATTTACAGCTGACATACGATGATATGTGCCAATCCTTGTCTCATTAGAAATCTAGCCAGCAACTAGCAACTACCACTAAAATACACAGTCGGACTTGGTAAGTTTTGACTACTACATATTCAGAAATACCTCAATCAAACAATAGAAATTATTTACACAATTGCAGAGACACCGTGGACCCCACATGAGTTGGGGCTCAAGCATCATGGCTGCCTGAGTCCCAGATGGCGGGGTGTTGGTCAATTTCCACCCCCCCAGTTGTTCTCTGCAGAGCTGCCACGTGGGGAAAATGCTGACCCCACAGGAGCCCGTTTGCACCAGAAAGCAGCTGAAATGCTGCTTCTGGGCCCGAACTGGCTGGCAGGGAACTCCCCCTCCCACTCCCTGCTGTGGCAAGGTGGGAGTGAGGGTGGGAGTCTGCTGGACCTGGGACACAGTTTCAAAGTCACATCCTGGCTCTGGTGAGCTGGTGGGGTGAGGAGTCTCCTCCCCCTCCACCAACACCAGTAATCAAGGAACTGCTGAAATTTTCAGCAGTTACTCAATTACTCATCACCCCAGCACACTATGTGTTTACTCGCTCGCCTGTTTTCAACCTGTTAAAGGCAGTGTATCCTGTGGTAGATTTGAAACATTAATGCATTTCATCCTTATTTAGCTTGCTGTGTGCACTGCTATGTTGCAAACCTCTCTAATAAGACTGTGACCAGAGTGAATGTACGTAAATGCAAAATTATGAGCAATTGATTCAGCTGAGAAAAGTGGTAGAATTGCTTGTCTCATTGAATTGTGCCATGTTACTGGAAAGGCTGGGAATCACTGGCATAGATCAAAGTAACTCTTAAATGAGTAAGAGTGTATTTGGAGTTTAAACTTCATTAAAATTAATGGGATGTTACTTGCATTGTTTTCACCCTATCTGTATCCTGTTATAACGTTACTGCAAACATTTACACTGTGTATACCCCTTTAAGAAAATAACCCATCAAATGAGCCACCAAACAGGAAAGAAGCCTTGCGAAATGCAAATAAAGAAACTTTTAACAGAAAAGTGCTAATATCAAAGCAAGTGGTCCTTGTGTGGGGTGATCAGAGCTCAAAGGCTCAAAATGCATTCTTCACTTGTCATTATCAAAGGAAAAGCCCACAGGGTAATCAGCCTGTCAACTTGTTTGCTGTAAGAAGAACAGTAAGTATGGATTCAGGCAAAGATCCTGCATCTCTAGACTGTTTTCTATCAGGGCAGAATACCTGAATGAGAAGACAAGTATCAGAGAGGTAGCTGTGTTAGTCTGTATCTTCGAGAACAACAAGAAGTCCTGCGGCACCCTAGAGACTAACAGATATTTTGGAGCCTAAGCTTTCATGGGCGACGACCCGCTTCATCAGAGAACTGAGTCTTCTGATGAAGCTGGTCTTTGACCACGAAAGCTTAGGCTCCAAAATATCTGTTAGTCTCTAAGGTGCCACAGCACTTCTTGTTGTTCTGAATGAGAAGACATAGTTCCTCAGAACAACAAGTCCTGTGGCACTTTATAGACTAACACTATTCAAAACTCCATTGTTAAGCTCCACTGTGTTTATTTTTAATTAAGACATGGAACAGATATTTTGGAGCATAAGCTTTCGTGGGCAAAATCCTGCTTCGTCAGATGCATGAGTTCCTCAGAGTTGTTCTGGATAGCCCTGAAGAACTTTGGGAAAGTGGCATATTATCATATTTCTGCTACCAATTGGAATTACAGACTGATCACCTGAACATATATTTTACCTGTTTTAACTTCTCAATGGCTCTCAGTCCTTTTCTTAATTTGCTAATGTGATATGTGTCAGCAATGCCCCTCTGCTACATACATCGCACAAACCAGACCATCTCCAAGAAACAGAATAAATGGACCCAAATCAGACACCAAGAATGGTAACATACAAAAACTATTCAGAGAACATTTTATCTTCCCTGGACTCACAGTTGAAGAGTTGAAAGTTGCCCTCCTCGAGCAAAAAAATTTCAAAAACAGGCTGCAACATGAAACTGCTGAGCTGGAATTCAGATGCAAATTTGACACCATCAGAATGGGTATGAATAGGATCTGGGAATGGTTCTCTGATTAGAGTATTAACAAAGAGGTAGGTATGTAAGTCTTTATCCCAACAAAACAAAAAAACAGTCATGTAGCTCTTTAAAGATTAACAAAATAATTTATTAGGTGATGACCTTTTGTAGGGAAGATCCACTTCTCCAGATATTCTTCAGCTTTAGCTTTAGATCTGAAGAAGTGGGTGTGCCCTACGAAAGGTCATCACCTAATAAATTATTTTGTTAATCTTTAAAGAGCTACATGACTGCTTTTTTGTTTTCATTATCATATGTAATTTTCCATGTTAAGTATTTTCACCTTTTTATCCTCATTCACCCTAATTTAATCAGCTCTGATATAACACTCATCTCTTGATCCTTACTATCTGTTTCATATTCTTTCACTTCATGCATCCAACAAAGTGAGCTGCAACTCACAAAAGCTTATGCCATAATAAAACTGTTAGTCTTTAAGGTGCCACCAGTCTCCTTGTTGTTTTGGCTGAACCAGACTAACACGGCTGTCTCTGAAACCTACCGTAGGACTGTCTACCAGCTCATCTCTGGTTTAAGATCTACAATACCAACTGATCTGAGGTAAGTAACTGGTCACAACATTATGCAGTGTGATTTCTAGCTGACATGACCTTTTGTTACAAAGTCGAGTTTATTTAGGTAGCAAGATATATTGGCGAGTCCAAGGGGAATGTGAGTGACTCCGGGCTAAGACAAGTGTAGTGATCCAGGAGTTCACTTTTGTTACTGGTTTGGTGAAATCTGTTTAAAGAACACACCTAGTCTTCCCTCTATTTTTTCCAACCATGTGCAGAATAAATTGTGTTATGTGCACTGAGGCATGTGTACCACTACTAGAAATGTATGTGGTCAGCTGGTGGAGGGGCACCATGAACACTCTGCTAATCAGCTGGGCAGCATTTGAATCTCTCCTAAGTGGCCACCAAAGCAGTCAACTTACAGGGTACACTGCACGCTAGTGTGGGTTGTTTGCTCTCTTTTCCAGCAGCCTGTCCTGGCTTGACACCCGCTTCCAGTTACGTAAGTATCATCTGAAGCTAGGCCATGAGGTGAGGTGAGGTGAGGTGTCTGCTATAACCTGCTCTTGAGGATTGGACAAAAAAAAATCATAGACTCATAGAATCCTAGGACTGGAAGGGACCTTAGGAGGTCATCTAGTCCAGCCATCTGCCTAAATCAGGATCACTCCTTTGACATCAAAGGCCTGAGCTGTATAAAGGAACAGGCTGATCTGAACAGCATGGATCCTGGATTGGAGGCTGAGTTATGACCTTGTCACTACAGGGAAAACCCAGTTATGGATTTTGAGGGACTGATCCCTCCAGGAGCGAGAGGCTGGTGTTGATGTGATCTCTGGTAAGCTATCTAGCATGGATGTAGGCTTATTATTATCTTTACTGTATTCTCTGTAATGCTTTCACTGTAAGAATAAATGTGCTTTTGTTTAAATAGCTGTGTGGAAACTTACACCTGCAAGCAATATACTAGGCACAGCTTATGGAGAGAAAACCAAGTGCAGATACTGTGTTTTTATGCAGTGTGGGTTGCTGGGATTATTAAAGTGCAGACCAGTGATGGGTAACCTGCGGCCCACCAGACCCCTCCCCCACACTCTTCTCATGCACTGAGGAACAGGAGCCCCCTCACTTTCTATGCCTCCTCTAAGCTCTTTTGGAGCACTGGTAACTGCCTGATTCATACTCCATCCTCGTTCCTCTGCCCTACTTCGAGCATATCGGAGGAGCTGTGAATAGCCTGATTCACACACCGCCCCTGCTCCTCCCTTCCTCTCCCAGAGCTGGAATGCCATGAGTCAGATGTTCATCATGTTCCAGCTCTGGAAGGGAAGGGAGATCAGAAAGGATGGAGGGTAAATATCAGGCAATTTTCACAATCCAAAAGTGCTGGGAGGGAAGGGGAGGAGCCAGGAACCGCAGGGCTCCAGTGCCCCAGTGTGAGAGAAGCATGGGGGAGAAGAAAGGTAGGTAGTGGGGCAGGAGGGCTGCAGATGGAACCCCAGTGGGACATAGGCTGCTGCAGCTCACTGCGGTGAAGGAGAGACACTCATGCGGCCCACTCACCACTGAAGGACCATGAAGGGGGAATACTGGAGTAGCTGCCTTGAACTCTGACTCTCACAAGCTCAAGACAGCATTAAATTTTAAATTATCTCCGTTCAAAAGGATCCAGAGAGGCCCTTACTATCTATTTTTGTACCCACTCTTGCTTTGAATCAATCTCGAAACACTGTTGAGTACCTTTCATGAGTAGCTCGCCACTCACCACCACGCAGCCAGCAGTAAACCAAATCCCCTGCCCTAACTAGCACCAACTAATACCTGTTGTAACAGTCTCAGCTGACACCCACACCAAGAAGACTCAGTTGTCTCTGTGCCTTAAATATTGAGTCTGTTCTGGTCTGGCTATGGTCTGAAGAAGTGGGTCTGTCCCACAAAAGCTCAACATCTAATAAATTATTCTGTTAGTCTTTAAAGTGCTACTTGACTGCTCTTTTGTTTTGATAGTATATAGACCAGCACGGCTCCCTCTCTGTTACTATTCAGTTGTCTGCAGTGGAACTAGGATGAAGACTGAGACTCTGACCTCTGGATGATCCCTGCAGGTCAGAGGCAAGGCACTGGTGAGAAGTTGCACTTACTTCATGGAACTTTAAAGGGCTTCAGGAACATCAGTCTAATTCACAGGCACAATAGTACACTCCAAGGTTAAAGGCATCAGTCTAGTAATATACATCACATTCAAGGCAGAAGGAAAATTAAAACAGGAACAAAACTAATATAACTAACATATAACTAACAAAACTAACATAATGGTATCATACTACTGCCATCATACTTATCTATTTATTAACAAATGCAGTCACGTGCAAGTTATATGCTGACAGTGTAATAAATTAACATTTATTGTCATTGGATTAACATTAAGAGCAAACAGTGATCCTTTTTCAACTTTTAAACATTGTGCTGCCATTCATTTTTAAGAAGAGGATTCAAAAAAGTAAAGGAATAAATCTTACACAAATTTTAAAAATAAAACTTGTGCAATGTTTGTTACAGTTGAACTATTTAACATGACAATATCAAAGCTGCAGTGAGAACATCAAGCTTAAACCTAGACGATCAAAGCAGTCCATAAAGCAAAGTTGCCTTAACGTTTTTTCTGTGCATTTTGTCTTCCATTAGGTTAGTTACCTGGACTCATTAATGGAAACAGCTAAAGGTGATATACAAATCTTGAAAGACGATACAGGTAAGAAATCATTCTTAAAATATAAAACTCTTCCTAACACAACTATATGTATTTTTTTAAAGTTTACCAAAAAAATTAACATATCATTAAATAAATTCTACCAACCTTTAATAAATGACATAGTTGGGGTGGAAGGGAAAGTTTTATGTTAGATCTAGGAATAAACTAAATGCTTTCAGGGTTGAATCACTGTTTTTCTTTACTCCCTTTGGAAAAGCAGCAGATACTATATTCTGCTGTGCATCATGGACTTGGGACTCAAAACAGCTGCACTCTAATTACATGTAAAGTGTACCAAAACATTCCTTTTATCACAGACTGTAAATCTGTTAGCATCTGTCTCTCCTTTGTTTCTTCCACAAGATACAAGCTTGTTTCTACATTTTTCTCACCTGTAGCGGTGATTAAAATTCATTATAAATGAAAGGAGTGAGCACTAAAACAAGTTCCTCTGTGTACAGTTCTAAACTCAAATTAGAAACAGCTGTTTGCTAATTCATGCAGTGATGTTTTGTCGTGCTCTGTGAATCAATAACTCATCCTATTTCTACAGACATTTTAGGATTATCCATATATTTTACTCAGCAATTTACTCTACAAACATGCTCAAATGCAAACTCAGCCTATTTCTCAGGAGATGAGAAGCCAATTCTGTCAATATTATCAATGTTTTAATAGAAAGGTCTGGACAGTATGCTGCTCATGCTTAACTTCCTACCTGGAAGCTCCTGTGCCTCTTACCTATGAGGCTACCAACAAAATATTTCACAAAGATGAGCTACTTTAGGACTGATGTAAAAGATAAAGCTGTAAACAGGGCTGAGATGCACAGACCACTAAAGCAATAATTATACTGAAAGAAAATTATAATATTAAAATTTCAGTTGTTGCCTTGGCCCACTTTAAAATCTTAAATTCAGGTAAGACACTTACAAAAATAATCCTTTGGTTAGAATTATTATTTGAAAAATTTCTTAACTAGTCTATACAATTTTACCCATACTGACTTGAATTACTGTAAGAAAACTGCATTCTGTGTTTCTTAATATTTCTTATTATCACTACTTCACATAATTTCAACAATTTACTTACAAGGAAAAACCATACAGCCAAGAGTCCCGTCAGCCTTGTTTCAGCTTCTAAACAGGAATTAATCAGCTAAAAAACTGACTGCTCAGAAAGGACTTTCACATTTTCAAGAGCCTCCATAATAAACTTGCACAGACTGCTCTCGTCAGAGTAGAGCGTGACCTACCAGTCAGCACTGGGACCGCTGACCCTACACTGTGCATTTTTCGCATGGCTAGAAGATTTGGGTGCCCCCACCTCCCTCCCTTGTTAAAAAAATATCATCTTTTACAAATGCTAATTGCCTCTCCCAATGAAACACAGAAGGAAGGTAATTTTCTCATCAATGATTAAAGAAAATAGGAATGACCTCCTAAAAATCAGGGAGGGGGGAGATATCATTTTTGCTATTAATAAAAATCTGTACCACAAGAGCTATCACTGTTAACTACAAAAATGTGTTTCCTCTTTTTAAGCAAAAATGAGGGATTGCAGATCAGAGATTTCCTTGCATCGGTGACAGTCCTACTGTGGTCTTGAGAAGAATCCCATTTTTTCATTCAAGAGAGATTTAAAAAAAAAGAAAAAAAATCCCTTTACACCTCGCTTTCTTTGGATGCAAAAGAACCTAGCATTCCTCCTCCTGTCAGAACAAGTGAACTGCTTCCCAATGAAAAGGTACCAGCGCCATTCCTTGCCATTCTGCAGAGAGCCCTGGGGAGTCCAAGCCACTCCCACGTTCAACGACTTTTAAGGATAGGGCTAATCAAAACAGCTTCTTTGGATAAAAAGCATGGAACTGATTTACTACCTTTAAACGCTGTGTGTGTTTTTGCTTTAGCTGGCCAATCCTAAGTATGGCAGCCACCTTTTTCAGCTTTTCAGAGTGAGTATTACACATCTAGACCCAGGTTTTTAAAGTAATTGAGGTGTTGCTGCACTTAACGTATGCCCTGACCGATTAGAAGCCTAAATCTCACTTTCAGAAGGGATTTAGATGCTAAGTAGCCTACTGGGATTTTGGCTTTTAAGTGCTTATAACCCTTATGAAAATGAGATTTATGCTCCTAAATCAGTTAGGGTCCAGTGAATAAATACCTTCACACACCTGGGCCAATCTGCCCAGCACCCATTCTTTAAGCCCCATTCAGCAGTCCAGGGCTTAAATAATACCTCTAATGCAGACTAGTCAGTAACAGGAGAACATGTTAAATACAAAGACTACAAATGAAAGAAAAAGGACTTTCCCCCTCCCATTTACTAAACACTATATAGATGTATGATTTGTTATGATGCTTTATTTTGCTCACTTTCTGAACTGTGCTTTCCAAATGATAATTATATCTCCAAATCATCAATTAAGAGTAATGTAACTCATTCGCAAAAGTCAATTAAGTGTCATATCATGTGTGTGGCATAGTGCTTCTCGAAAGCCAATGGGTGACTAGCTCCTGCACCTCATGAGAATTTTGCCATCGTGCAGGAATGAGCCTTAAAAGATAAACGATACTTCAGTGACAGTGTAGGCAGCAGTTTGCACAGAGCAGTATTCCCCATACTTGGGAAAGCTGATGCGTTGACAGAAGAAGGAATCCACCAAAACATCCTAGCTAAGCTGCTCCCTCTGCAATGGAAAGAGGGCTGTATTTCACTGTGTATGTGGATTAAGTTCTCATGGAAGGTGTTAAGATGGCAACAGTGGAAACCGAGCTCCACAGAACAGGCACAAATTCACTCTCACTGCTGTGATTCAGCTCTGATCCAAAGGACGGGTTACGCAGGAGGAAAAATCATTCAGCCATTATTCCTGTTCAAATTTTGGCCCAAAGGCTAACTTGGTTTTCTGTGACTAAGCCATGAACAGAGAGTATTCACTTGTTACATTTAAGCCACCAAAAAGCGATCTGAGGATAATTAAATCCAGTCTTTACCAAAGGGGGTTGAATTTTCCATAACCCACTGCAGCCCAGAGCTAACCAGTCTACACATCCCTGTCTTTTACATAGCTGTGAAAAAGATCTATTTTGAAAAATTATGACATTTACTCCTAACTATACTGATCTCATAGGAATACAAGGAACCTCTCTGCAAAAACATAACTGAGAACACAATATTTAAAATACAGTCTTCCCTCGCCTTACGAGGGTAATTCATTCCTGAAAAACCCCTCTTAGGGCGAATTCTTGTAAGTCAAAAATGTAATTACCATTAATTGCAATGGGAAAAAATTGTATGTGTTCCTGAGCCCCAAAATTTGCACTTATTTAAGCTAAAAACAACTTCACATCCCATTAAATCCGGTGCAATAGGGCGGGCAGGGCAGAGCAGAGCAGGGCACGGGGAGGCAGCCCGGCCTGAGCACAGCTTAGGTTAAGCGGGGAGGGGGCACTGCCAGGGGCTGGCCGCACGGGGAGCTAGGCAGGCACAGGGGGCCCCTGGCTGGAGAGGGGCAATACCTCGCTTGTGTGGGGCTGTGTGGCGGAGACGCCCCACCAGCGGCAGCTGAGGCAGCTGCAGCGGGCAAGCCAGGTGCTAAATGGGAGGAAGCGCTGCAGACAGCGAGCGGCGCCTGAGGCACAGCTGCGCAGGGCAGGTGGTGGTGACCCTCTAGCCACCCGGGGGTGGGTGAGCGGCAGCAGCGGGGTCGGGATGGGCTGTGTGCCCAGCATCCACATCTCTCAGAGCGGCGTGATCTACTGCCAGGACTCGAACGAATCTACCTCCCTGCACCAGACTGCCGCCCTCTCGCAGGGCACCAATGCCCCCCTGCATGGCCTCTTTGTCAAGACCAACGCGGCCGACTCCTTCCCCTCGGTGCTTGCCTAACAGAGCCGCCAGCCTCCAAATCGGTCCTCATAAATGCGAAGAAGTGCCTCATAAGCTGAAGTAGGGTTATTAAATGAAACTCCTCGTAAAGTCGAATTCTCGAAATTCGAATGGGCATATCTCGAGATATAACTGTAGTCACTAAATTATACAAACATGCTGCTTCTACAAGACAAAGATCTGTCGACAGAAGTGACTGTTGGAAAGGATTTCCCAGCAATTCTTCTGTTGACAGATTGCATTTACACATAAAAGCAGAGTGAAAGAGTAATCCAATTGGTCAACAGAGAGCAGCCAGGCTGCCCAGCCCTCTCTCAACAGGAAAGGCTGACCAGAAGCTCTGCAAACAGGGCAATGCAGTGAGCTGGAAGCTGTATCTGTCAACAAAAGGGCCCTGGAGCATCTACACGGCTGCTTTGTTGACAAGAAATTGTCAAGAAAGGTGTTATACCTGAAGGTGGACAAGTATAATGCTGTCAACAGATGTGCCGAGTTTTGTCGACAGTCTGTTGACAAAATACCCTTTGTATGTAGATGCTCTGCAGGTTTTTTTGACCAAAGCCCAGTTTTGTGGAAAAATCCATCTCATGTAGATGTAGCCGTAGACTGATAAGTAATTTTCTAATCCAACCTAAATTTTGCCAGAAGATCTCTCAAGCTGGTGGCTTGGAAAAATCAAGTACAAAACATACATATATCCTGAGCTATCTTAGGAAGCACAGCAGACACCTTTGTCACTCGGTAAGATTTGTTCACTCTTTACGTGTGTTATAAATCTACTACTCAGTAGAGAAAATTTTTGATTTTCATGTTTCAGCCCAGAGAGAAATCACTGCACAAAGCTTGACTGCCAAGCTTTCAAGCCCAAAGGATTTAAAGCTGGTCATTATATTGTTAGTGAAAGTAGTGGGGAAAATAAAAGCAGCTTGTTAAGCGAGAAAGCATGGACTGTTCAAGCTCTCATCTTGATCCAGTTGAGAAAAAAGTGATGCACTTAAATATTTTAAAGAGTGATGTTCACAATTAATAGATTTATTAGTACAAAGTATGTCAGTTGAAAACTCAGCTGTAAACAACTATTACAAAAAACAATACCCAGATTTTATACCTCCTTCCAAGAATTTAAAAAAGAAATCACTGAAGTACAAGTGTGTTGCTTATTTATAAACATATACACTATCAGCCTGATTTTCTCATGTGCTGTGAACCCACAAGTACCACTGAAGTCCAGAGGAGCTGCAGCTGCTCAACACCTTTACAAACCAAGCCACATACATAGAAAAGATCAACAAAGTCAAATAGAGGTATTTTCATAAATACATCCTCCTCCATCACACGCCACTCATGCATTCTAAAGTTAGATTTCACACAAATAATGAAAATGTGTATGAAGTAACTCAGGCACACACATTTTGACTCCTGCAAAAACATATGAAAGTATGTGCTAGATTCTGGTTAGCGTAAAGATATTCCAAATCTTTGCCTCCCTCTTCTGTGCAGTGTTATTGCACCACAGTGACACCAGCTGGTATCTCTGGAGTTAATGAGCCTGGCCACTCCAGCTGACCTGAGTCTGCAGACAGAGGGCTTTGCTCCAGCTAAGCAGACCTCCTGCTCCCCAAGGATGTCATGCATTATGGCAAAATACACTTAGCTCAGTCTCCATGCCTGCTATATTAAACATTTATTTAAGTAATATTTTTACTTTTAAACATATGAAAAGAAACCCCACTTCATGTGAGCAAATGTAAAACCACAGGGTTGACTTAAACAATCTGTAAGTATAAACTGGTTAAATACCAATATGGAGTCTACACCAGTGTTGGTAACTACACTGAGAGGAATTACATTACAAGTAAATATTAAGCAAAATCTTTGGTTTTCGATAGCAAACAGAAATAACTGAATTGTTTTAAAAGAAAGTAAGTGAGATTTTTGGGTTCTGGAAGGTAACAGCCAAATACAATGGCTTACGTAGGAAAGCTCTGTGTTGACACTATGTAGATGCATTATTCCTTTTTTATTAAAAATGTCTGTCACTTTTAATGAGAAAAGACTTTTTAAAACAAACAAAGAAGTCTTCGCTACCTGTTATTCTTTCTTCTTAAACAAGCCTTCATCTACAAAAGATGTGCAGCATCAGAGGCCTTTCAAGTCTAAGTAGCGACGACCCAGAGTCTGTGATCTGAAGACTTGCACTGCACTACATAACAAACACTCCGTTGAAGGCATCTCTCTACTTCCAATAGATCTGTGGCCTTTTGACAGAAGGAGCCAATGACAAATTGTAAGACTCTTCTGTCAAGTTCTCAAAAGAGCAGCTTCAGTGACAACTAAGATCCTTCTTCATATGCCACTGCACCCTCATTAGAATGCTAGTGAAGTGTATGCAGAGAGGAGTTCCCAGCTGAGTCAAGCACGTGCATAGCTCCTACTGGTCCAGCTAAAGGAGATCTCCTTTTGGCTCACCAACTGTTTGCAAAACAAAGAGATCCCCGATTCAAGTCCAGTATGTAGCAATTTGCACATTACATACACAATGAGTCCAGCTAGTACCCGGGAATCATGTTAATTAATAGAGTCCTGCACAGATGCAGAAATGTGGATCTGAATCCACTCCGCATCCATCAGACTCAACTCTTCAGACGATCCACAATCCCCTAGCTAGATTTCATTTGTATCTGTACAACAAATCTGGAAAGGAGAGAGCTTGCACAGCAGGGATGTTGTGCAGGGAAGAGGCAGACAGCAGGAAGGCAGGGATTCAGGGCAAGTAACAGCTGGGACCTGGGGCCAGGGCTCTGCAGGTCAGTCCTCACCAGGTGGGGGTGGATGGCTAGGGAGGGCTGGCACTCAGCCTCTCTGGCATGGAGATTTAGAATGAAATGTCTTGTGTCCTTTCCCTGCAGGTAGTGCAGGAGACTGTTCTAGTGCCCCGGCCCCCCACGACCACCACACACACACCTGGCAGGGGGAAGGAAGGGGAGAACTCTGTGCTGGTATCTGCTCTACTATGCATATATAGGAAGAGGATATCTGCAGATATACAGGTGTCTATTAATTGGTTATACCCAATCTACAAGCAGCTAACCTCCTCTCTTACAATCCCTGCCTTTAAATTCTGCCCTTCCCTACACCTGTTAAATCTTATTGAAGTCACTCGGATAGCATGAGTGTGAGGGCAGACTTTGACCAAGGTGACAATCCTGGACCTGTGGCCACCAAGGCTCACCTGATATCAAAAGAAAGGTGACACTTCTGCAGGAAGGAAAGAGGGCAGGGTTTGGGGAGTTAGGGCACACAAATACCGTCCAGAGCGTGTAGCTGAACTCCTCACTTTGTGGGGATTGGTGAAGAACAGGCCATATTTGAAGCACCTGCAATATGCAGCAGTGGCGATCCTTCCCCTGTGACAGTGGAGGTTACTGCCCATGAAGCTTACTCTACCCACTGGACTGGCATCAGTCTTGTGAAGCTGTAGTCATCTGTATGGTTCCCACCAACACCGAGGGTGCATCTACATTAGGAACTAATTTCGAAGTTAGGCTCTACTTCGAAGTAGCCAGCACAGAGTCTACACACATTTTCCCTTACTTCAAAGTTAACTTCAAAGTTCTTACTCCATTACCAGGAATGGAGTAGTGCCCTACTTTGAAGTTTAACTTTGAAGTAGGGAGTGTGGTGATGCTCTCCTTCAAAGTTGCTTACTTAGAAGCTGTACTCACTTGCTCCATCGCTGAGTCATCAAAACCCCAAGCCACCATCAGTGACCATGAAGGCTGCTGTCAGGCTCATTAAAACAAACATGACTGGCTGATTCTCACCTAAAATCACTGGTGACCCTTAAAAGTGGATCCAACTCCTAAATAAATAAATCAATAAATACTCATTCCACCAGGATGTCAGCATACAGTTCACAGATGGATCATCATTTCTTTCCCAGGAACGAGGTAATTTGAGATGGAACAGGAATTGGTCACATGATGCTGTCTCTTGATAAAAGAGCAGACTTCCAAACACTTAAGAACAGTCAGCACCCTCCTTTTGCCAAGGAAGGCACAGAGAGTACCCATCAATAATCAGAGCCACGTCACTATATCACAGGTTTGACAAAGGTCAAAACTGCAGGTGACCGGCCTCAGCAAATTGAGACAGCTATGGCTATCGTTACTAGTAACCATGCTAAACTCAGCTAAGAGGAGACAGCCCAACTGAGACCCAAAAGCTTGCCATCAAAAAGTCTACACAGATCAGCAGGAAGCTTATCTACTGGAAGGAATACATTATTGCAATCAACTCAAGGAACCACGTTATGAATATGTTATGAAAAGGTGTTGTTTGGAGATTCCTCAACATTCTGTTAATGGAGAAGATCTTCCTCTCCATTTGTTTAATAGAGGACTAAAGCTGAGAGGAAAGGCAGCTTGCTTCACCAGGAACTTAAGCTCCCTTTTGTTTTTATTTTTTGTTACAGGGTTGAGTTGTGCAATTTTCTTAAACAGATCCTGTGTCTTTTCCTAGATCTCAGGCATATGACTAACAGAGAGTAGATATATAGTGTGGAGAGGGGCAGGGAATCATTTTATTTATTTCAGATATTGAGAGTGTATAAAAAAATCAGCATTGGAACATATGTTCACTCAGTTTCTCCCTGAGAGGAGAAGAGACAAAAGTCTTGTTCACTTCCACCCCTGCTCACACACATATAAACACCCCTTCCACACACTCTCTCCCTCTCTCTCTCTACTGACAAGTTTTTAAAAACTATTTCATCTCTGACAATTATGAAGCAAGAGAATTAGGACAAATGAAAAATAACGCCCCCCCCAGGATTAATGCATAAATGTTCTATATCTTGCACTCTATACAATATATGCACTATATGTATGCACTCTTTGTCTTATTTTTATGACACATAAAAAGAGATCTGAGTGTTAATTGTTTTACAATTTAATACCAAAACATTTTTCCATTTTAATGTATCTGTAATGTAGTCAGAAAAGTTCCCACTGCCCACACATGCACTAATAACTTTTAATAAATTCCTATCACTATTTTTGTGCATTTGTTATACCAGTCAAATTGTAACCAGCTGATCATATTTATCATGGACAGTAGTCATAAAAAGTATAAGACTCCATAATCACATAACCACACAACCTGATAAGCTTTTTAAATTGTTTAAGTAAAAAGAAAAATTCACTGAAATTGTCAGAAAGTTAATAAAAATAAAACAACTCACAGTTCAGGTTCACCATAGTGCCTCTCTGACTACTTCCTTAATGCACCCCAGAGTGCCTAGGTATTAGAGGTCAGCTTGAAGCATTAATTTTCTTACTTTTATTAACTTCATGATAACCTTCATGTTCTGTCACTATTTTGTTGGAAAAGGCTGTTCATTTAGTTGAACGATACACTGAGAGATAGCTAGCTAACTCCATGAAACCTCTTCAGACTTGGCTGATTCAAAATCTGCCAGCAGAATCGCCTTTTTATTTATTTATTGGATTGAAAAAAAAAAAAAAAGAGTCTTGTTCCATTATTTGTCAGTCCGTTTCACAGCTAGGCTGGGGAAAGAATTCAATCTCAGAATAAAGCACCAGCCATTCAATCAGTATACAAAGCACAAGCAAACTGGTCATGTTGAAAATAAGCCAGCAAGCAAAGATTTCTAGCAACATAATTTAGCTATATTGGTCTTGGGACAGTGAATAAACAGAATTAAAAAGCAGCACAGAGCTTCGAAGGGAAGTGGGCAGTCAGAAATTAGCCTGGAAAGGCACAGAGTAGGGTGGTGCTGGGGTACACCAAAGGAGAGAGAAGTGGGAGTAAAATAAAATACAGTAAACTCTTTCATATGTGGTAGCCCCATGACTGGGAGGTTGCTGGATGTTCAAATATGGTAGTTAATAGAGAGCAGCTGCGGGATCCCCAGCGGAGGGTGGGGAACCCCATCAGCCCCACAGCTTAGAGCCTACTAAGGCATCAGCCTCGCCAGATGCTCCAGCCCCAAGGAGCCATCTGGGGCAGGAGGAACTCCAGCAGCCCTGGGGCGGGAGGAATACAGGCAGCCCTGGGGCCGGGGGAACACCACTGGGGCGCGGAGCTTAGCTGGCAGCCCCAGGGCCAGGTGAACGCCGACAGCACTCTGAGCAGCATGAGCACTGAGGGGCCTGGCCCCCAACAGGCAGGGCATTATTCATGCTCTCCCATGTTTGTGTTGGTTATTTGAGAGTTCCAGTTGAACAAATACCCAATAAAACAGTTTACTGTAGTGGCTTTTGGACTGCGGTGGCCACAAAAGTGACTGAGAGGCTTTAAGAAAAGAATGGGAGGGCCTGTCACCAGAGAAAGGGAAAGAAAAAGGCAGAGAATCTGCAGAAATACCCAGATTCACAGAGAAAAACTGTCCAGTAACCTGCAAAGGCCAGAGGAAATCAAGAGATCTAACCATGGAAAATGCAGTCCAGAGTAGTTAATGGTGCAGTAAGTGAGAGTGTGTTAATTTTTTCTATATTGCACAATATTACATTTCCATCTGAGAAAATAAAAGTGGAAATTCCGACCATGTTCTCATGGGCAAACTGCAGTCTCCCCTACAAGAAGGAAAAAATAAAAGCTTTCCATTTAATCAAAACCCTCAAGCTGACTGTTTTAATTATAAAATGTAAGGTACTAAAGTGTGTGGTGTGGCAGTGGTGAGCAATTAGAAGTTATTACAAAGGTTTCTACTCCTTTAGTGGCCAAACAGAGCACTGCACATTTACAGCACTGGAAATCAATTTTTTCCAACTTCGGGATGCGATTCTCCTCTGAAACGTTTATATCCAAACTGGGATTCTATAAGGTAATACTTGGCAACTGGATTCACAGCTCTGTTTTATTCATTTTTGATTCTCTCGTCCCCCTTCCCTGCCTTCTCCCTTCATTTTTATCTTTCTTCCCTCCAGCCGCTAGGGCCTGTTTCCCCAAAGTGAACAAATCAGTTGGAGAAGTTTAACTAATGACAATGGAAACAATTTCTACTTGTTCACAGGCCAGTCATATCTACTTGTTCACAGGCCAGTCATATCAGAAGCAACCCTAGTGAAATCTACTCACACTGCCCCATCTGTGGCCTCCACCATGGGACTATAAGAACCACCCTTTCTACCGAGTAAAGGATGGGGTGAGGTCTCCACATTAGCTCAAGAGCACAGTATTGTGTCAGTTTCAAAAGGAAAAAAAACTTGATGCTGACACATTAAAAACAGTTGCACAGAAACTAAGTGATAAAATTTATTTCACTGGGAAGTGAAGCTATCATCTCACCAGGAAAAGGCCAGGAACGAGCTTCTTTTTCCAGTTCACAGTGGATGACTGAAGACCATTCAAAGAAGGTTGCTGCTTAGTTTCTTGTTTCCACTTTAGGAAAGCTGCACCTCATCCTACCCTTCTCCCCCACCCCACATTGGGTGAAGAATATGCAGGTGCTTATTACTGCAAATAGCTTACGATTTTGGTCTCATATTAGACCTCCTTCATGGAGCTGTCCAAACGAGGCAAATATGGGCAGGCTGAAATATTTTGCAAAGTGCTTTCATCAAATGGAAATGATCTGAACAGAACCTAGAGTCAGAAAAAATGACCTATCTCAGGGAAAACACACTTATGCCACCCTGCAAGCCATGCACTACAGTGTTAAACAGCTTGCTCTTCCATACTTTCAATTTAAAAGCAATGGAGGTGTGCACTTAACAGCTACCTGTGGAAAGAGGTTAAAAGAGGGGAGGACACAATGATTTAAGTAAGCTTTAGCACAAAAAGTAAAAAGCATTATGTGCAACTGCACGACTCCTTCTTTGTACACTGTTCACTATTAGAGTTTATATTTGCAAAGCATGGCTTTTGAGAAAGTGAAGCAAAAAAGCAACCTAATAGCATAATTTTCTTCATGTGTACTTTACTTTTGAGTCTTCCCAGGGAGGTCTAGTTGAGGTGGTTTTTGTTATAAAAAAAAAATCCTGCTTCCTACTTATTTGTAAAAGTGGGAGAACTTAACAGAGAACTACTTTTAAACAGCTAACATTATTTACTCTCGCAGAACACAATGGCTACGTCTACACTAGCCCCAAACTTCGAAATGGTCACGCAAATGGCCATTTTGAAGTTTACTAATGAAGCGCTGAAATGCATATTCAGTGCTTCATTAGCATGTGGGTGGCCGCAGCACTTTGAAATTAACGGGCCTCGCCGCCACGCGGCTCATCCCAATGGGGCTCCTTTTTGAAAGGACCCTGCCTACTTCGAAGTCCCCTTATTCCCATCTGCTCATGGGAATAAGGGGACTTCGAAGTAGGACATTCGAAAAGGAGCCCCGTTGGGATGAGCCGCGTGGCGGCGCGGCGCGTCAATTTCGAAATGCCGCAGCCGCCCGCATGCTAATGAAGTGCTGAATATGCATTTCAGCGCTTCATTAGTAAACTTCGAAATGGCCATTTGCGTGGCCATTTCGAAGTTTGGGGCTAGTGTAGACACAGCCAATGAGTGACATCTCACATTATAAAGAACTTGGTCAATTGAAAGTATGTGCTGCCACATGCCTCCATTGCTTCTCGTGTCTGGGCTTCAAAACAACACCTCTTCTTGCTGAAGACAGAGTTTACTCATCACTTGTTTAAGCCTTGTTCTGTGTGTGTGTGTGTCTGTGTGTGCGCGTGCATGCATGTTTACATGGCATGAAAAGGACCATGCAACTACAGCTTTTAACCAAAGTACAGTTACTCAATCAATCCTTCATGGTCAAACTCTCCTGAATGACAGTGAGGTAACTACACAAGACAAATACTGGCGACAAAACATTTTATCCACAAAAAAGGGCACTTTCTAAAAAGTATGATCAAAACTGGGCTCAGACCACAGAGATCTAGAGAGAAAAAACTCCATCCTTATATGTAATCATCATTGTTGCCTTGAACTGCATTGTTCTCTTGAACTTTGTTCTGATTATCTAAATATTTGCAGGTCTCTATCCTACAAAAGGGGCTTTTCCCAAAGAAAACAGGTGATTCTATCAGCCACCATGTTGGCTTCTTTCCTCCCCAACCCACCACCATTCTTGCTTAACACTACCCCCAAATCAAAGCTTCACCCTCTCAATGCTGGGCAGATACAGACACACAAGAGGTGAGCCAAGAGCTCTCCTGGAGGAAGTACCATAGTGGGTTCAATGACTGAGTTGTTTGCTGGTACTAGGGAATAATATTTCCCTAGGGTCTTTTCTGAATTGTCTACCACCTGGGTTAAGTCATTATTACAATCAAGCAGAAAAAAGGAGGAGGGAGAGAAAAATAAAAAAACCTACAGCAAGCATCATTAAAGCTCATCAAAAGTGCATTAGAGAACACCTGATAATATATTCTGAGCATTAATGATCCTTACGATAAACCATATTAATGCAGATGTTATCTAAATTCATGCAAACTAAATTTTCCACTCACATGTATTTCTCTAAGTGTTATCAGTGGCCAGCACTTCCATCTGTCTCCGATATTTGGAAATGAATAGATAAGGCAGGGTGTTTTATTCTGATATGGGATGCTGACCACAAATTTCAGATAGGTATTCTGAAATCACAATGCTGGATGATATTCGAATGGCTTATGTGTTGGCACTGTCAAGCCAATATTAATAGCAGATTTGCAATTGTGTTGGCCTAAACTGGGCTAGTGTCACTACGAGGATCATCATTTATGGGCAGTTTTCATTTCTGAAGTCAGGAATTTTCCTGGCAATCTTTTCCATTGTTTCGTGCACTGGTGGAGAAAGGGTGCACATTGCTTGAGGAAAAAGTAGAAAATTGATAGTGCATCTCTGCTGTAAGATACTAAATGCTAGTTTATATATCGAGCAGCTTAGTTGTCTGAAGAGTCTAATACTTCAACCAATAACTGAAATAGAGGTCAAAAAATTAATTCTAGACACTGCTTAAGTCCTGTGTTCCTCCTTTGCAGAAACTGCAAATCATGTCAGGTTCTGCATAAATAGGTTTTGTGGGGGTATTAGAGGGTGAATTACTGTCATCTAGATACTAGCACTAAGTGAAGCAGGGACCATGAAATGCTTTTTGCCAATATTCAGTATGAACTGCTGCTCTCAAAGTAAAAAGGTCACCCAACCAAAAACTCCTCATAAAATTCCCACCTTCTTACAAAGGGATATTTTATAAATACAACAGTCCCTAGATAATGATTTTTAATTGGACAAGTGTAGTGAAATCCTTTTGATAAGCAAGTGGCTGTAAAGTTTTGCAGTATCCTAGAACTGCTTATAGAATGTATGAAACAGGAATTATCTTTAGAGCTGCTCAGATGGCAGGCATATTTCAGGCAACCTCACAGAGCCTGCTCCGATACCATGTGCGGCACAGACCCACAACTACGAAACAACCCAATTCAGTTTTGTTTTCTCAAGTGACATTTCTTATCCCTGATCTTTGACTAAATGAACCCCTGTATCTAGGAGCTCAATACATTAAGCTTACAACTAAAAGTTTGACATTAATTCTTTCTGTGTCATAGTGGATGCCATCTTTAAAGCTAGAAAATGCTAATGTCTTTTATTTGAAATTCCTTTCCTGCAATTGAAAGTAAAGAGAGGCATCAAAGTACATTTATACTCAAATGTATTGTTAGAATGTCACGGCACACAGTGGAAACCCAACTGCAAAGCATTGTAGACGGATGGAAGGAGGGATGAAGAGGCTGCTAGACCACTGGGTTCTCACCCAGAGGCACATGTACCCCTGGGAGTGTACAGACGTCTTCCAGGAAATACATCAACTCATCTAGATATTTGCCTAGTTTTACAACAGGCTAAATAAAAAGCAGTAGCTAAGTCAGTACAAATTAAAATTTCATACAATGACTTATTTATATTGTCCTACATACTATACACTGAAGTATAATATTTATATTCCAGTTAATTTATTTTGTAACTCTGTAGCAAACCCGAGAAAGAAAGCAACTTTTTTGTGCTGAGATACTTTTGTACTTTTATGCCTGATGTTGCAAGCAAGTAGTTTTCAGTGAGGTGAAACTTGGAGGTATGCAAGACATCAACCACCTGAAGAAGATACAATAAGTTCAGAAGGTTGGGAGTCAGTGCACGAGACCAGGGGTGCACGAAGTGCGGGCGCATGAAATTTCATAAAGAGGGTGCAGCATGAATGGCTGCTGGGTCTCAGGCCAATCCATCTCATGAAAAATATTGAAATCTGTTACTGTTTTTATGTGTGTGTATTCACATTTATATACCAATTAATAGCTTTTACATTCTACAGACTTACTTTCTTACATGTGTCAGAAGGGTTTTTTTTTCCCCCCATATCAACATAACCAAAATGTCCATTGTTTTGGATTACACTACACAGGTTGTGGGGGAGGAGGAGGCATGCTAATCACAGGGATGAAAATTGGGGCCCAATCTAAAATTCACTAGATCAAGACAGCAGATCCTGCTTTTGGTTGTGTACAGAAGGATTATCACATATATAAGAATTAAAAACAAACTTTTGTGCACAGGTGTATATTTTACAGCTTCTCAAACGGTAATGTATGGATTTCCCTTGTGATATCCAGAAACAAAACACTATGAAAGGCCACCTTGGTTACCTGCCCAAACTGCTTCTACAGCATATTGCTGTCCCCAGTGAAAATGTTCCAAAAGTAAACTTTGAGAAGTTCAGTTGTGCAAGTCTTTAAAATCCTCCAACCCCGCTCCTCCTCACCCCCACCTTGACTAGCACAGCAAATGTCACTCAATAAATTTGGACATAGACATCCTGTTTTCAACAAATATGCATATTATTCTGAAGGGCTAAGCACAAATACCAAGAGTGACAAACTGCATTTTCTAACCAAGTATATGGAAAATTCTGGTCATATAGAACTTATTTCTAGATACCCTTTAACAATACTGAACACACAGTCCAGCACCATGCCCTCCTAAATACCCTGCCAGGTAATCAACATGGAAACAAGACAAAAAGCCTGTTTGAATCTACTCAGAAAATTCCTGGACACTCAAGGGTAATTAATTTTAATAAGAAATTTGGTGTAATGTGTACACTGGGAAAGCACTGGTGAACAAGCAATGAAGAACTGCCACAGTTTGTGACATTTAACAGCTGGATAGCTCAGCAATCTTCTTCAAACTATACATTACCCCTCCCTGAACTCTAAAGATGAACCTCACATATATTAATGCATTCTTTACAGACACAATGTGTGAACACTGCTATCCAATAAAATTGTGGGAAACATCAAAAATGTCCCATACTGAACGCTATAGTATGGACAATTAGTCTACTACACCATTACCTTTAAAGTGGGATCTCCAGCCACAGGCCAAAAAGAAATGTCAAAGGGGACCCCACAACCAAAGTTCAGGATCACAACTCTCGGGCGAGATTCCCTCCCCGCCAGCCTATTCACAATGACAGCAGGAAAGAAAGTCAGAAACATCTGTTGGGAATCCAGAGATCAGGCAGGTCGAGGTCAGTACAGACTAGTGCAGGATGTGGGTGTTCGCAACAGATTGCAAGAGTCACCACTGAAAACAAAATAAACTCCATACAGTCCTAAACTTATATTTGTGAGCGTTCCTAGACTTCCTGTGCACTAGCCAGCATATACCCTCATTAAAAACATGTTACAGGCAGCATAAAGTTCAAGTACTCACAGAGTATGACAAAACATATCCGGAACTAGCAAACTGGTTGTGTCGACCGCAATCACGAAGGCCCCAGAGCGACTTCTAAGCTTCATGCTATATATACACAATTCAGTCTTTTTTGGAATTCACTTCAGGCTAAGGAGTAGGGCTCTTTATGAAAGGAGCAGTTGTAAGCTCTCCAACTGAGAGCTCAGAAACAAAGACAAAAATATATATATATATATGACATGACGTGTAAAAATGACTGGGAACCACGTTATAGCATGTTACATAGCATGGGAGGGAACACGGGCTATAACAGCAGAGAAAAAAGAGGGACTAGGCAGAACTGGGAGGCAAAATCAAATCAGTGTCTTAAATGCCTACATACAACTGCAAGAAGTATGGGTAATAAGCAAGAAAAACTCAAATTCCTAAAATATACACACTTGGATGGAGGTGGAGATGGACATAGGAGATGTAAGCATTCGGAGTCTTTTGGGTTAGGTTAAAAGAGTGATGTCATGCTAGGGTCTACTACAGACCACCCACCGAGATAGAAGAGGTGGATGAGGCTCTTTTTAAGCAACTAGCAAAATCACCCACAGCGAAGGATTTGGTGGTAATGGGGGACTTTAATTGTCCACGCATATGCTGGGAAACTAACACAGCAAGACACAGACTATCCAGTAAGATCTTGGACTAAACTGAAGACAATTTTTTTTGTTCTATCAGAAGCTTGAAAAAACTACCGAAAGAGAAGCTGTTCGAGATTTGATTTTAACAAATAAGAGGAAGCTGGTTGAGAATTTGAAAGTGGAAGACAGCCTTAGAGAGAGTGATCAGAAAACTATAGAAGTTCATGATTCTATGGAATGATAGAACGGAGAGCAGCAACATAGAGACAATGGTTTTCAGGAAGGCAGGTTTGGGTAAACTCAGAGAGCTGTTAGGTAAGGTCCCATGGGATGCAAGACTGAAGGAAAACAGCTGATGAGAGTTGGCCATTTTTCAAAGGGACATTATTAAGGGCCCAAGAACAAGCTATTCCAATTTGTAGGAAAGAAAGTATGGGAAAAGACCACGTTGGCTTAACCAGGAGATCCAGCATGATCTCAAAAAAAAAAAAAAAAAAAAAAAAGGACAAGATAAGAAAGGTAAAGCCACAAAATGAGCTCAAACTAGCCAGAGACATAAAGGCTGTGTCGACACGACAAAATAACTTCAAAGTAGAGCCTCCACACACAAAATGCACCCACCCTTACTTCGAAGTAGGCTTTCCCCTCCTTGGAAGTTAAATGTCCACACGCAATTAATCCCTTCTTCAAAGTAAGGGGACAGGAAATGATGAAAGCATGGGAGTCGCACGGCCGATAAGCTCTTCCGGGCTCGCAACCAGCCAACCCCTTAAAAGGCCCCTCCCAGCACCCACAGCCCACACGTGTTCAAGGCTGACAGGCTGAAGACAGAAGCAGCACAGCCACAGGGGAACAGCCGGAGACCACACCAGCTCCCTCCCTCGACAAGTACAATGCCCTCACAATCCTGCTCAGCCTGCTGGCCATGCTGCTCGCCATGCAGCACCAGCAGCACAGGCGGCTCACTCGCCTGGGACCCAGCCTTGAGGCCCTTGCCACCCTCATGCTCCCCCGTTCCCTCCTGAGCCAGAGCCAGTGGGCCTACACCACCAGCACCGAATGGTGGGATCAGCTGGTGCTGGAGGACTGGGACGACGAGCGGTGGCTCAGAAATTTCAGGATGACCCGGCAGACATTTGAGGACCTCTGCCACTGGCTCACCCCAGTCCTCCAGCACCAGGACACCCATATACAGCCAGCACTCCTGGTGTGGAAGAGGGTGGCCATCTCACTGTGGCGGCTGGCCACCCCCAACAGCTGCAGATCTGTCAGCCACCAATTTGGCATAGGTAAGCCCACCATCGGAGCAGTGCTGAAGGAGGTATGGCTAGCCCCCACCATGGACCCACCCCAGGGAGGGGGTGACCAAGAAGGGGGCAGGGGACTCCTGGTGGAGGGCGGGGGCCCGCAGTCTGCTGGTCACAGACACCCCCTTCTTCCCCCCACAGGTCACCCAAGCCATCAACACAGTGCTCCTGCGATGTGTCATGACCCTGGGGGACCTGGACGCCATCCTTGCTGGGTTCACAGACCTGGGCTTCCCCAACTATTTTGGAGCCCTGGACAGGATGCATGTTGAGATCGGGGCTCTGGACCACAGTGGGGGCGCCTACATAAACAGGAATGGGTACCACTCACTCGTACTCCAGGCCCTGGTGGATGTGAGGGGCTGTTTCCTGGACATGTGCGTGGGGTGGCTGGGCAGGGCCCATGATGCCTGGGTGTTCTGGAATTCATGGCTGGGACGCTGGATGCAGGAGGGCACGTATGTTCCCCCACAGGAGCTCCCACTCAGGGACATCATGATGCCCCCCTGTATCGTGGCCAACACCACGTACCTGCTGTACCCACGGCTCATGCGTCCCTATACCGGACACACCACGCTGACCCAGGACACCTTCAACAGTTTCCTCAACCATGCCAGGGGCACAGTCGAGTGGGCTTTCAGGAGGCTGAAGGGGAGGTTCCGCTGCCTCCTCACTAGGCTGGATGTCAGCCTCCCAAACATCCCCACGGTCACTGCTGCCTGCTGTGCCCTCCACAACCCTGTGGAGGGCTGTCAGGAGCCCTATATGCAGGGCTGGAACGTGGACTAAGGGGCCGGCTATGGGCAGCCACCCACTGCCCTGTGCCGTGAGACACAGTGGGATAGGGTCAGAGTCCAGGATGCCCCGTGCTGGGGCATCACACAGGGCCTGGCCTGACCCTCCCCAGCCACACACCACACCGCCCCACCCTGTACCCCTCACACTCCCGCCACATCACCCCCCACTCCAGGAAGTGCCAGGGACACGGGCTAGGGTGGGAACAGGAAACTTTAATGGGGGAAATAAAGTATGGTACAATACGGAACGGAATGTGGAAACCTTTGGTGTGCACAGGGGGACTGGCTGACAGTGCGGAGGCAGGGGCTCAGGTGGGGGAATGAACTGGAGAGGGGGGCTGGGATGGGGGACCGAACTGGGAGGAGGCTCAGGTGGGGGACTGAACTGGAGAGAGAGGCTGGGCTGAGGGTTGGGTCAGCTGGCTTGAGGCAAGGGGGGCCAAGAGCCACGTCGGCCACGGCTGCCACTACCAACCTGGAACCGGGGTCCCCTGTGGGGATGCGACAGGGCTGGGACCATGGTGAGGTAGGGCTGGGGTGGGGGTTCCACGGGCTCTTCCCCCACAGGGTATGCAGGAGGGGCCACTGAGGCTGGGCCAGGTGAGCCCGCCTCCATCAGCAGCCACTGGGCCAGCTCGAGTTGCTCTGCTGGTGAAAGGTCCACCATGCATTGGGTGGTGGCTGGAGAGGCTGGTGAGGGGACAGGAGGCTGGATGAGGTGGGCAGCCAAGGTCTGGAGCACGGCATCCATGCTACCAGACAGCCTCACCCACACATCCCGCTCCATCACCAGCCATTTCTGCAGCACCCCAGTCAGCTCCTGCACAACCGCCTGGTTGGCAGCTGCCTCCTCATCCCTCCACCGCTGTCTCTGAGGGGCCCGCCCACAGCTGTGGGGGGATGCAGGCTGGGGCAATGGGGTGGCCTCCTGGCCTTCCACAACTGCAGCCCGCTCAGGTCTGCAGGGTTGGCCAGCTGGCAAGGGACCTGTCGAGACAGGAGGGGACAGAGGGACAGACCATGAGTGCTGGCTCCTGACCCAGGGGAGGGGCTGGATCTCCTGCTCCCTTGTCCCCTGCCCCACCTCCCTGTTGCCCAAGCCCCCGGATGCCCAGGGGTTCCTGCTTGGTGAGGATCAGCCCGTGCTCACCCCCTCCCCCATCCTCAGGTGTGTGGGCTGTAGGGCTATTCTGGGAGGGGCCCCATCCCACTCGCCCCAAACATACCAGCTGTGACCTCCTGGGACTGGGGTGAGGCCCAGCTTGATGGTGCCTGGCTCGGTGTTCCGGGGGTGGGGGCGATGACGAGGGTCCCGTTGCTGGAGCCCTCGTCATCACCGTTGGTCTTGGTGGGCCGGTCTTCGCACGGGGGACTGGTGGTGCTGGAGGGGCCCGCCTCCTCGCCGCTGTCCACAGGGGGGAAACAACAGTGTCTACCACGTGCTCCAGGCTGGCCACCTCCCTTGGCCCCAGGAGCCTGTGTAGCTCCTGGTAGTGGGGGCAGTGAATGGGCTGTGGCCCCAACCGGCTGGCAGCATCACGGGCCTTCATATACGCCTGGTGCAGCTCCTTTACTTTGATTCAGATGCTGCTACCAGGGCGGCCGGGGTATCCTTGGGCGGCAAGACCACTGGCCAGCTGGTTAAATGCGTCGGCATTGCGCTGGCAGGTGCCGGTTTGCCGAAGGACCTCCTCCTCCACCTGCACAGAACGAGGAGGTCCTTCAGCTACACCTCTGTCCAGCGGAGTCCCCTCCTTGTGAGGCCCTTGCTTGGGCCCTGCGAATCCTCAGAACCCTCCTCTGGAGCCCCCAGAGGGAGAGGGGGATCCTGCCGTGCCACCATGGTGGGTAGGGGCTGCTAAGACTGGCAGGTGCTTCAGGCAGGGGCAGTCCAAGGCAGAGCTCGTGCCGCCCCTACTTGTGGCACACTCTGAGCTTCCTGCCTGGGGTTACCAGGGAGCCGCTTCCTTTAAGGCAGCCAGCAGGGACCACAGAGCCCTGCGTGGGCTAGCCAGACTGTCTCTGTCATCCGGGGTGGGGGGGGCCTCCTTAGAGGGCTCCTTATTTCGAGGTCAGGATTTCAGAGTGTCTATACACATGAACTTCGAAGTTAAACTTCGAAGTAAGCCACTACTCCATTCCCAGGAATGGAGTAGTGACTTCAAAGTTAGCCTCCTTTACTTCAAAGTTAACTTGGAAGTAAGGTAAAGCATGTGTAGATGCTCTGCAGGCTACTTCGAAGTTAGTCTGTAGTATAGACACACCCAAAGTGTAACAAGATGACCCTTTATAAACACATTGGAAGCAGGAAGACTAAAGACAGAATAGGCTCACTGCTCAGTGAGGAGGGAGACATGATATCAGAAAACTTGGAAATGGCAGAGGTGCTTAATGACTTCTTTGTTTTGGTCTTCATCAAGAAGTCTGACAAAAGAATGCCTAACAGAGTGAATGCTAATGGGAAGGATTGCATTGGAATGCAAGAACTACAGAACAATTGCAGTAACAAGCCATCTAGGCAAGGTGTTGATGATGATACTGATAGACTGAGATTGCAGACAGAAGAAAATCTCGTGGCCATGCAAGCGGGATTCACGAAAGACAGAAGTACCATACAGCCGATAGGGGCATTTAGATTGATAGCAGAGAGCACTCAATGAAAGGACAAGACCATCTACACTTGCTTCGTCGATTTTCAGAAGGTGTTTGACAGTATGGATCAGAAAGTGACTTGGGCAATGTTAAGAGTCGTACGGCGTGCATATCAGACCAATACAGTTATTGAAGGTTATCAACGACAATGCAAAGACAGTGGTGAGCCCATGTGGAGAGTTGGAAAGTTGTTTTAGAAGGAGTAGAGGTATGAGACAAGGAGATCTGATATCATTGAGTATCTTCATCATGAACCTAGAGAGAACAATGGACAAGATCAAGGAAGAGGTATGTTTGCAAAAGATACTCAGCAACTTGAGGTTTGTGGATGATAACATTATTGAAAAAGATGAAGAGAAGCTAGTGAGAACAGTGCAGGTACTAAACAAGGAAGGAAAGTGGTATGGACTGATTATGAACTTCGATAACACAAAAACAATGGTATTTGGAGATAAAAAATATGAAGGAAGACACGTATCTGGGAAGCAACATAACATGATCTAGACTGTAAGAAGAAAATAGCGACTAGAATAGAGAAAACAAGAGCGAGTTTGAAGGTGATGGGTAAGATCTGGAAAAACAAAGCCATTAGCTTAGGAATAAAGCTGAGCATCTTGAAAACGTGTGTATTCAGCAGCATGTTATATGGTTGTGAGATGGGTGATAATGAAAGATTCGAAGAGAAGGATACTGGTGTTTGAGAAGAGTTGTTCTAGAAAGATCATGAGAATAGGATGTATGCAGAAGGTCACCAATGAGGAATTATATAGGAAGACACAGCTGAAAGAGAATCTACTGCAGTAGGTTATACAATGGAAGCTCTAACTATTCGAACGTATTTGCAGAATGAAAGGTGAAAGAAAACTCAAGACTCTGTATTTGGCATAATGGACAGTTCGAACAGGAGACAGACCTCACAGAGAACGGGTAGAAGACATAGCAGATTGATGCAGATCTAGTCTACAGAAACAAAGCCACTCCATACCGGGCAGGGAAAGCTGGAAGGTAACAGAGAGGGAGGCATCGGACACCAATGGGAGCTGAGCCCACGGTTGTAGATGATGATGATGAATGGGAAGAAGGTAGGTTTAGAAAATAAAATAAGTCACCAGGGCCTGATGAAATGCATTCTAGAATGCTCAAAGAGCTGATAAAGAAGGTATCGGAACCTTCAGTTATCATCTTTGAAAAGTTATGGAAGTTCAGAGAGATTCCAGAAGACTGGAAAAGGGCAAATATAGTGCCCCTCCATAAAAAGGGGAATAGGAGCAACCCAGGAAATTTCAAACCAGTCATTCTAACTTCTGTGCCGGCAAAGGTAATGAAGCAAGTAATCCAAAGATCTGGACGAAAATAAGGTAACTGGCTGGATAACCATTCTCAGAGAATAGTTATTAATGGTTCACAAGCATATTGCAAAAGCATAAGAAGTGGGGTTCTCCAGGAGTCTGTTCTGGGACTGATTCTGTTCAATATCTTCATCAACAATTTAGATGTTGCATAAGAGAGTATGCTTATTAAGTCTGAAGATGATACCAAGCTGGGAGGAGATGCAACTGCTTTGGAGGATAGGGTCATAATTCAAAATGATCTGGAAAACTGGAGAAATGGTCTGAAGTAAATAAGATGAAGTTTAATAGGGACAAATGCAAAGCACTTCACTTAGGAAGGACTAATCAGTTTCACACATACCGAATGGGAGGTGACGGTCTAGAAAGGAGTACTGCAGAAAGGGATCTAGAGGTTGTAGTGGATCATAAGCTAAATAAAAGTCAACAGTGTGAAGCTGCTGCAAAAAAAGACATGTTTCTGGGATGCATTAACAGGAGTGTTGTGAGCAAGACATGAAAAGTCATTCTTTGGCTCTACTCTGGGCTGACTGGCCTCATTTGGAGTATTGTGTCCAGTTTTGGGCAACACATTTCAAGAAAGATGTGGAGAAACTGAAGACAGACCAGAGAAGAGCAACAACGATTAAAAGTCTAGAGAATGTGAGTTATGAGGGAAGACTGAAAGAATTGCGCTTGTTTAGTTTAAAAATGAGAAGACTGAGAGGGGTTCTGATAGCAGCTTACAAGTACCTAAAAGAGTGTTACAAGGAAGAGGGAGAAAAATTGTTCTTGGCCTCTGAGGATAGGACAAGAAGCAATGGGCTTAAACTGCAGCAAGGGAAGTTTAGGTTGGATATTAGGAAATGCTAATGCTTCCTAGTTGTCAGGGTGGTTAAACATTGGAATAAATTGCCTAGGGAGGTTGTAGAACCTCCATCACTGGAGATATTTAAGATCAAGTTGGAGAACATCTGTCAGGGATAGTCTAGAGGGTAATATAATAATGTGATTGGAGATGTGCATTGCCTAGAACTGGAAGAGACCTTGGGAGGTCATCTAGTCTAGTCCTCTGCCCTCTTGGCAGCGCCAAGCACCATCCCTGACATCTATTTTCCCCACTCCCTAAACAGTCTCCTCAGGGATTGAGCTCACAACCCTGGGTTTAGCAGGCCAATGCTCAAACCACTGAGCTATCCCTCCCCAAAAGACTGAGTGATTGACTCACTTTTGTTACCTATCTCATAGAACTGGAAGGGCCCTTCAAAGGTCATCAAGTCCAGTCCCCTACCCTTACAGCCCCTAAATGGCCCCCTCAAGGGTATGCAGGGGCCTGGGCTTGATGACCTCTTGAGGTCCCTTCCCATTCTACTGTTCTATGACTGCATGTTCTGAAGCATTAAAAGCCAAATCTAAGAAGCCTTTTAAATTGCTGTAACATTTAGAAATCAAAAATCCCCCCATGAAAGATAATTTTTTTTCCCTGGGGAAAAAAACAAACAAGTTGCGGGGGAGGGTCTGTAAGCCTCTTTACTCAAAATGTCAATGTCAACATGAACAGGCATCTGATCTTATATCGTTACACGTTAGCAAAAAGCACACCCTACTGCCAATAACCACATGTTCTCCCACACAACAGGTCTGCTTTCAGAAGTTGAAGGGCATAATGCAGCTATCAACCTGAAAACAATTATTTTGTTAAATAACTGTTCTACACCAGGCTATTGACACTACTGAAGATGTCCAAGAGAATCTTCTTTCAAAACTTAGCAAAAGGTATTACTTAAGCAATTCAGCTAGAGACAACAACCAATGCCTGAGCTACACTGCAGTTTGTCCTTGAGTAGCACACACCGTACCCTTCTTTCAAAAGTTATAATGATTACTTTGGACCATGTTGCTCTTTTCATATAAGGACCCCTAGAAACTTTCAAATGGAGATGTGAACCCCTTTGGAAATCTTAGACATTGTCCGTGGACCCCAACAGATCTGTGGATCACAGCTAAAAAACCACTGTTTATGGCAACAAGAATATTTTGCAGACACCTTAGACGTAGTCTGCAACCCCCTTATGGTTTGTGGAGCACACCCAAGTCAGCAGCATCTGCACTCCCTACTTCGAGCTGCCTACCCGATGGCTGTGGCTTTGTAACCAGAAACAAACTCAATAATTCTTCAGAAATCAGTAGTTTGAAACCCCCTTCCTCTCCTACCTGCCTGAGAAAATTTACAATTCATCACCAATCTTTTTCAAAACTGACACAATAAGGTATTTTAGAGCTTAAACCATGGAGCAGAAAAAACACAAACTAACTGTAGCTGGTAAAGAAAAGAAAAGAGAAAATCTCTCATGTCATGGATTCTTGAATTATGACATAAAATAAGATGTACTGCGTACGGAGAAGCAGAAGCATGCACTGAATAACACACAGTAAAGACATTCGACTTCTTTCATGAATCCAAGCCAAATGCTTTCAAATATAACTATTTCAGAAATCAGAAGCCATATAAAAAAGACAGGACAGCAAGTTTTCTTAACTGTTGTTCTTAAAAGATAGACATTTTGTTTATCATAATTCTGCATCAATACAGAGGTGAAAAAAGATGAAACCACTGAATTAGAGTCATCAGTTTGCAGATTAGTGTGAAGCCTTTTTTAATTCTCTAGAAAATGGTAACATCAGGAAGCAATTCTGTATTTCTTCACAGTTGTGCCCCATTAATACTAGGATTTACTTCTGCACTGAGGGAAATATTTGGAGCCACAGTGCTCCTCTTTCCAGTCCCCTTTTTCTTTTAAAGCGGTGATGTTTACAGGGCAGTTCCTCCTGAGATGCAAAGTCATCTACAAACATCCGGTAAGTCAAAATCCAGAGGCTCCCAGTCCCAGCATATCTATAGTTTCTAAAGCTGAGCCCACAACAGTGTTCACATTCAAAGCTTCACGCATTTCCTGCATAGAAGGCTCAATTCTGAAGTACAGTAATTCAATAGAGCCAAACTGACTGCACTTACAAAGGAGAACCAAATTATTCTGAAACAAATTTCACACATGATCAACTACATACATCAAGTGAAAAAAGTGCATATTTATTACGAGAGCTCATGATATAATGAAAGTATACTGCTGAAGACCGTCTTTCAGAAGTTTGATTATGAAAGTTCAAAAGAAAGCGCGCGCGCGCGCGCGCACACACACACACACACACACAGAGGAACTGACATACTGCCACAAAATTCCCTTTACAAGATATACACACAGACAAGATACCAGTTCTGATAACTGCAATCTGCTTGATGCTTGTGTTGAAAGGTAGTTTTACCAACAAGTTTAATAAATATTCAAAAAAATTTCATTAAATACTTCTATTTACCTTGAAGGCACCACCTACAAAAGTGTTTTACAACTGTGTGTGTGTGTGTGCGCGTGCGTGTGTAAGTGAAGTGGGGGGAACACTTCCTCTTTAGAGCTGAAATGTCAGTATCAGTACTTTAATGAATAAAAAACTTCTTTATTTTTCAAGTTTAGAGAAAGAATGCCCTATATGCAAAATTTTGATCCCACAATACAAAATAATTACATGATAATTACATGAGCATTAAGATGTCGACCCCCTGAGTAAAGCTACTGCACCCAACTGCTAACTGAGGCAGGCTTGGAATGTTTCAGCTTATTAAGGAAAATTCCAGCATTGAGCAAAACCTCCAGCTGAAGCAGATTTCCACTCTTTCATTCCTCTGATTTCCTATTAAAAATTAAGACATGTTCCATTCTTTGGAAGCTCAATTATACTTGAGTATCAGCCTGAAAACAAACTTTTCTTAGTGGCTAACCGACTTCTCATTATTTAATGGGGAAGCAGTGGTCTTTTTCTACACAATTTCACAGGCACAATTCATTTATTTCTCTTTATGTTACAATGGGTACTCTAATCCATCTGGAACAGTAAAAATGTTACATTTGCACAGCTAATTACTATGATGGCAGCAGAGGTTAGTGACCCTCTGACTTCTCCCAGCCATTGCTGCTCCTGCTTCAATTCATTATTTAGGGCTCAAACACAGAGTCAACAATATTTCAGGATTTTTTTTTTTTCATTCTGATGTGGGCAGCTTCACTCCTGCCTAACAAAGGCAGTACTTTCTCAAAAGAATGGAAGGATTTTTGTGGGGGAAAGCCAACAAGAAATGGCTTCCATTTAATTTTATTCCATTTCAAGCCATAAATTCTCCTTCACTGATTTAACAACAGAATTATATGTATTCTGAGAAGACTAAGTACCAAATGATTCCCCTAGGTGTTTTGATGAAGATGACAAAGATGATGATTTTGGAGAAGTGATGATATAGTCTCTCTTACCCTATGTGCAATTAGGAATTTAAAAAAATTAAAAAGCGGGGGGGGGGGGGGTTAAAATAAATGCTCTCCTCATTCATCATACAACACTGCAGAAACTTTGCCTAGAAAACACCTTTTTGGTGCTAAGGTTTCCAGAGATGACAATGATGACAAACAGGACAAAATTTAGAGAACAACAAAACTGATTAAGGAGCTGGATGGACTAATTTGTGAAGAATACTTAAAACAGCTAATTATATGCATTCTGTTTAAAGAGTAGCTACAGGTGGGATAACAGTGAACAAGTACTTGAAGGGGGAGGAAATGTTTAACCTGCGCCTACACTACAAGATAAATTTGAATTTATTTATATTGAATTACTAATTCTAGAATTTATAAGTTTGAATTTGACCATCCTCACTTCCCACATGCTCCCTACAAAGTCCAGTCATTGCTGCTACATACAAATTGGCTAACATCAACTGCTGCAGTAGTGCATTGTGGGAAGCTATCCCACAGTTCCCTCATCCCCATAGCATTCTGGTATGCTCGCTGGTCTTGACATCATCTTCCACCATTGCATTTTCCTCATTCCCCTCCTGATCCCCGAAAATATGCCGATCCCTGGAAATAATGCAGGAACCCTCAAAGTTAGAAGAAAGAGGAAAGACAAGTCTGGAAAAAAAGAATTTTTGTTTTACCCCCACATTACACTGGCAACACAGGTGCACCAACTGTATTCTCAACTGGTCATCCACTTGTCCCACATCCCAGCATTGCATGCATGTGATCCCTGAAAATAATGCAGAGGCCCAGACGGTTTCTTAAAGTAAGAAGAAAGAGTATAGGAAAGTGTATGAAAAAAAGAATTTTTGGTTTCCCCGTTCATTACGTTGGTATCAGAAAGGGTCTTTGGCTTTCTGGTGTACTATAAGACTTCTGTGCAACAACTGTGTTCTCACCTGGCCATCCACTGAGTATCCCATCTCCCATCATCGCATGCATGTGATCCCTGAAAACACTACAAGGGCCCAGACTGTATTTGATAGTGGGAAGAGAGAGGATAGAAAAGTGTAGGAAGAAAGAATTTTTGGTTTCTGGAGTCATTAGACAGATAGTGCCAACAACTGTCTCAACTGACCATCCACTGAGTGCCCCACCTTTGACCATTGCACGCACATGATCCCTAAAAATAATCATGATCCCTAAAAATAATCCAGGGTGCCGAACTGTGTTCTCATGTGAGAAGAAAGAGGATAGAAAAGTTCAGGAAAAAGAATTTTTGGTTTCCCCCCAGCGGCAGCAAACCCTGAAATAGGGGAAGTGGGGGGTCAGTTGAAGTGGTCCTTCTCCAGGGCAGCAACCAAACCCCACATTTCTTAGCCACTGGGGAAGACTTTTCCCCAGTGGCAGCAAACCCAGTATGGACCAAAGGGGGAGCTCAGTGGAGGGAGGGCCAGTTGAGGTGGTTCTTCCCCGGTGGCAGCAAGCCCCTTAGTCACTGGGGGACACTTCATACTTGCCTTTAATCAAACTTTTGAATTCGAGCGTGATGCTATAACTGCCAGGTAACTGTGATTTTGTAATCTCGAGATTAGTGCACCCAAATCAAGCTAAAGGTCGTTACAGTGAAGACAGTCACATGGTAAAACTGAGCTAACTGAATTAAACTCAAATTTATCTCCTAGTGCAGGTTAACGGGGTAGAACTGAGAATAATGGGATAAAACTTGCAATGAATTTTTCAAAATAAATGTCACTAACCCATTCCTAATACCATGTATTTCCAGTGGGAAGTTGCAGAAAGCATCATCCTCTACACCATTTTAAAATGGAATGGACAAAGCACTACGAACAGGGAATAATGGTGTTTTCTTCTTGTTAACCTATACCTAACACTACAGAGAAAAGTATCTTGTTAAATACTCCAAACACCAGCTCCTTCAATTAAAGGGCCAACAACCCCAGGTTCTCCAAAAAGATCACACAATAATAAACACACAACAAAATATTTGGGGGTAAATGTTTCTCATACTTGGGAGTAACCCCAACAGAAAACAGACATGTGAGTGATATCAACAAGATGTAATTTCTAAGGCCTTGATTACAGTAGCAAATGTCATGGCTATAATTTATAACTTTCACCATTAATCCTGTCATTTAAGCTATCCAATGGTTAATTATGGCTACAAGGTTTGCAAGCACAGATGTGGCACAACCTTTTCTTATAATACGTGGTCATTTATTTTATAATAGGGTCTATCTTTGTGGTCTGTGCCTCAACAGCATCTAGCACAATGGCATTCTAGTTCATGCATGGAGGTCATACTTGTTATCAAAATACAAAAACATAATCGTGATTAACGTAAAATACCACAGCTGGTTTTCAAACATCAACTCTAGTATTAATGGTTAAAAAAAGAAAACAAAGATTAAAGGAAGCCCTGTCCCTTTGCAGAATAAAAGCTTGCTTAATTTTTAAATATGAAGTCACATTTACATTACAGAAAATGAGTGTTAAAAAGCAAATGTATCTGAACATTTAAGTGATCAGAATGCACAAATAAATCAAAAGAGCTGAAGTGTTACAAGTAAGAGGAGCACCAGATTCTACCAGTTTAAATTAGCAACAATGCCACTCCATTAAGTCACTGAAAACAGAAATGTCAAACTAGTGTAAATCAGCAGAGAACAAAGGCCAAAGGAACCAAAAGAGTCATTTTCCCATATTGTGCAGAGTTTCAAGGCAGAGAAGAGACTTAGTTCCTGGCCAGGAAATCTTAGAGTCATGATAGCACACAATCTAACATACCCGAACGCCATCAGTCTGCTTACCAAATCACACAAGAAATTGGGTCAGAGTGCAGCACAACTGGAGAATCTTTGTTTGAAATACCACTACTCATACAGTTTTGCACTGCCACTACGCTCATATATGGCCACGCAACTGACCTGTAGATAGAAAAAGCATTTCACACAGCCATCTGTCCATCATCTTTTCCATGCATGAGACTGCACAGAGCCTCAAGCTAGCACAGCTGGGCCTCCAGGTGCTGGATCAGGGAAAACTGAAAAGGTTTTTTTCCCCTAAGAATAATAGAGTTCTCTTTTCCCCGACCTCCACATACATGCACGTGCAGTAATTGGTCAGGCTCGATGGATTTTACTTATTCCCTGAACAGCGACCATTAAGATCGAGTTACTATATGATAGCCTCTGTCTGTACACTACATCATCCTGATGGCAGATCTACATTATTCAGGTATGTGAAGAAGTATGATACTGGACCAACCTAGCTATGCAGGCGAAAGTACTCAGTGTAGATGTACCTATGGTGACAAAACTGTGCTTTTGCCCATATGTACTGCGGCATACCCTGCCTTTGCCCGTATAGCTGCATCCACCCCAGGAATGTTTTGCCAGTATGATAAAAATGTAGGGCTGGAAGAGACTTCAAGGTGTCATCAGGTCCAAGCCTCCCTGTGCTCAGGCACAACCAAGGAAGTCTAGAGCATCCTGTTCCTCAAAGCCTGCCCAGTGATGGGGATTCCACAACCTCTCTGGGAAACCGAATCCAGACCTTCACACCCTTATAGTTTTGTTCAATGCTTTTTCTTTTTTTGTGCATTGAGTACTGAGTACTGTCACCTCGGCAGCCCCAGCAGTGGAACTGGCTGGAGTTGTGGGAGTCAACTGAGTACCGTCTCCTTTTTTTTTTTTTTTAAATACAAAAAAGCACTGCTTTTGTTGCTTTTTAGGAAGATCTTTACTGATTCTTTCAAGCCACAGCCCCATACTAAAACACAATGATCTATATTTCAGAAACACAGAAACTCCCCGGGGATACGTTGGTGCAAGTGACATTGAAGCAACAGGAGCCCAAGGTAAGGAAATCTCTGTATTTTGTCCATTGCAACTAGACCAATGAACAAGCCAAACCATAAACCCTGTGGAGTGAACAGAGAGGGGGTAGCTTGCAGTAGGGATGCAAAACCTCATTTAATTAGTTAACTGGCTACAAATTAAGTAAACTACCTAAACGAGGGGGGTGGCCAGGGGGCCACTCCAGCCCAGCTGAGGTGGAGGAGCCCCCTCCCCTCTGCTGCTGCTTCTGGGGCGTTGTTCCCGCCAAGCTGGAGCTCCCCAGGCACCACCCAGGGGCCACAGATGAGTGCTGCTCTAGCTGGACTGAAGCAACCCCACATACAGTGGGCCCTGTGGAGCAAAAGCAGGCCCCTGCCCAGTTAGCTTTAACTGGAAAATCTCATACTTTGAGGGTGAGGCTTATCGTTTAATGGTAAACCATTAGCATTCCTAGTTTGTGGTCCTCCAAAGTCTCTTGTGTGTGTGTGTGTCATTTTCAAATGGCGAGAAGCAGAAGCTGAACAGGCCTTTAGCACCACATAATGAAGACAGCAAGGGACACGGCTCCACGCTTTTCGAGTGTACTCAGCTCCTCTCTGCAAAAAACAGCTTTGAGCCTGATACGGAAATTCAGTCTCCACGGCTCATTCAATTCATGGCCTCGCTAGCTGACAGCCTTGTTATGGTTAAAAAGTTTTTCCTGTTATCTAACCTAAATCTCCCTTGCTGCTTCTTGTCCTAACTTTCACCAGCGTGGAGAATAATACCTCACAAGCCTAAAGAATCAGCGATAAAGATGATGGTGTCCAGTTTTCCACCTCATTTAAAACAAATCCATTTTCCAACTTCCTAAATAAGAGATAATTTCCACAAGGAGTTGCCAGCTACAAGAAGAAGAGGCAGTCCAGTCCAGTGAATCATTTTCAAGGGCCAATGCGTGGATCAGGGAGCAGACCTGGTTTCTTTTCCCAGTTCTGCCAATGACTTGTTGAATGAATTGAGCAAGTCCCTTTGGCTCTTTGTGTGTCAATTTCCCCATTTGTAAAAAGGGTAAGATTGATATGTATCCTGCTTTGCAAAGAGCTGTGAATTTTGTGTATGAAACACGCTCTATAAACACAAGAATTTCAACCCCAGATCAGAGCTATGGTCGATGTAGCCCAGTATCCCGTCTTCTAACAGTTTCAACTGCCAGATGCTTCAGAGGGAATGAACAGAACACAAAAATTATCAAGTTATTCACCTTCTGTCATCCACTCCCAAATTCTGTCAATTAGAGGTTTAGGAACACTCAAAGAATGGGGTTGAATCCCTGACCGTCCTGGCTAGTATATATTGATGAGTCAAACCTCCACAAACTTACCTAATTCTTTTTTGAATCCAGTTAAACTTTTGGTCTTCACAACGTCTCCTCATAACAACTGAGTATTAGTTATCACTATGAACATTCTTTATTAAAAAATTACTTAAAAAATACAGCAACCCTGAATTTAACTTGCAAAGCAACACACAGAGCATGAAAAGTGATTTTTAAGCACATTTCACCCTCATGTAACTTAGAGCATATGAACTCCTTGTATGTCAACATGGACAACATATAGAAAGCAATAAGTTAAAAACTGATGCGTAATTGAAACTATGACAACCTTAACCTTAATTCCTAGCATCATGCTACTAAAACAACACATTACAATATTACAGATCCAGCTTAAATTCTGAAAAGCTAGTAATTAAGAACAGACAGCACAGAAGAAAAAGATATGAATGCTTTCAAAAACACACACACACACACACACACACACACACACACACACAAGAACTGACTTGCTAGCTCACAAAAGTGTGATTCATCTTAAATAGCATATATTAAATGTAAGAAAATATGTTTAAGCAACATTATGGCTACCTAATTAAAATCATTACAAATGTTACATGCAAATGCTAGAAGAGTCTTTCAACGGTAACATTTACTCGGCTATACTATACATCAAATATTTTCTGGAAAACATTTTATGACAAACAGTAATATATTAAGCTGAACACTGTCAGGAAAAATATTGGGAGGTGGGGGTAGTGGCATAAAATAGTGCCTAGGCACAGCAAGGCTGAATATATGCTGCTGTTGAAACACGCTCTATAAACCCACTTCTGTCCTTCCTGTCCTTCTGTGAACTCAAACTGTGACCTTAACATTGCATTCACGTAATATAGTTAACTTCCTTATTTAATTTAAAAAACAAAAGAAATTATTTTTATTTAATTTGCTTAGATTTAAAACTATTTTTAAAAATACCTTCTCAGGGTCTCTGTGCCGCAACTCCTTCACTAATTACACAATATGCTAAAATCCCAGTAGCAATGAAGCGCTTGTTCCAACAGGGCTATGCTTCATAATGTCAGCATCTAAATGTCCCACTTGGGTTCTGAAATTCAGGTGTAAATGGAGGTGGAATGGGCAAACGAGTGGCAAGTTCTCATCTTAGCTGCTTTAGGCTGAGCCTATACTCTGAAAATTGGTACCTGTTATTTCTCCAACGTTGCAGCTGTACCAGCTAAATGACTCGGTGGAACAAAAACTGCCGTGCCCTGCCTTCACTAGAGTCTGCAGTGTTGCTATGCTAGAAGGTGGGTCTGTAGAAATGCACCAGCAGTGAATAACAAGCCCTTATTATCCTCGTGTAGACAACAAACTGGTTGGTTGAAGACTGTTTTCTCTAATTTTCAACATGGCAGAAGAGAGCAATGTCTTTTTTGTGGAAATGTAAATTTAGAATTCGTATAATGAAACAGAATCTACCAAAACTGCCAAGAGACACTGAGCTCATGGGATCTATCTCAGTTTTTCACACCTGTGTTTTTCTCCTGTGTCTAATATTATGGGAGGCATTTTGGAGGATTTTGTAATGTGAGTTTCAATGAGACACCTACAGTCTCCCTCGGGCTAATTGTTACTGCGGCAGAGGTCTGCTACCCAGCCACCAATCAAGGCAGGCAGGGAGTATGTGCAGAGAAATGACAAAGACAGCAGGCTTCATTAGACTGCTAAAATCTAAGTAGATGAGAGCTGAGCATGCTCAGTCCCCTCAGTCGGTTTTGTTTTTAATATTTTTGCTCCAAACCAATGAAAGGCTCTAGTCCTCACTGGGGACTGTGTTCACGCCAAGTTTTTTTTAGAAATGTCAAGATTTTGCTTTAACTCTGTCTAAAATTCAAAGAGTAACATGTGTCTTTGTTTGACAATTGGAAAGGCATTTTCTTTTCCTCCCCTTGTCCACAGCTCAAAATGCAAATGAAAGATTTTGCTCATGCTTTACCAAAAGGTTCACCTTCAGCCAAGAATCAATCATGGAAAAGAAAAGCCAAAAGAGAAATTAAGGGGCATGTGAAAACAGAGGTGCACAGTGGAAACAATCTGGCAAATTTAACTATGGTAGGCAGTATATCTGGTGTTGTCCCCAGATCAACAATTTACTTAAGCATGCACATGACTTTGGCCATACACGTGCCTAATCTCCAGCAAGATACCTAAGCACATTTCCAGCTTTAAAGCACATGAGCAGTACCATTGAATCCAATGGGGCTAATCACGTGCTTACAGTTAGGCACATAGTTAAGAACCTTGCTAAACCAGAGCCATAATGTGTAATCAAAGTCTCTCCACCACCTGCTTTTGGAGACTTGCAAAAACACACTTCAGATTACATTTTAGGGGCAATGATAACATTTAGACTGAAAGTCCATATATATGTTTGCCTTTTTAGTACCATATATAACTTTGAAAGTGGAAAAAAAAGGAAAAGATTAAAAAAACCTTAATTAGGTCAGATACAAAGTGCACATTATTGTTATTTTTGATGTCCTACCCTTCCTTTCCTATTGTTTGTAAAACACATCTGTAGCATCTTGTCTCAAAATTAAGCTGGAAACTTATCAAAGCAGGAGCTGCCTTGTTATCTATTTGTCCAGAGCCTCGCATAATGGATTCCTGATCCTGACAGACCCTCTGCGCTCTACTATAACTCCAATGATAACAGTTAAACTAGCAACCTTCTTTCTGCTTGCCTGATATAGGGAAGAGGGCCACACAGACAGAGGGAAGGGAGCATGCAAAATGTGCAAATATTTTTGCCCCAAACTGGGCAAAAATCAAGCCGCCGGATTTTCTGAAACTCTCCTAGGCACCTCTTAGTTTCAAGCCACTTCAGTGCCTACCTATGGATTTAGGTGCCTAATTATGAGTACACACATTGGAAAATTCTAGTCTCTATATATACACATATATAACAAATTAATCTCCCCCCCTTGTTGTGTTCACATTTAAACTTTTCAATGCCACCATTCCCTTCCCTTCAGCACATGCAGAACCATTTCCTGTAAAAGTGAAGCCATTGTTGCTAAAAGCCCACAGGGACGGGACACAGCCAAGGCAGATGGGGAATGCACTAATTCAGCACATCCCCAGGGTAGCCTCTGCTGATGGTGCTCCATGGAGCCCCAGCAGTGGTTTAAAGCTGCCCTCCCCACGCAGAGCCCCTCAGGGAAGGTGACTGTGCAAACACCACCTGCCCTCCCTCGGGGGAGCACAAGCCCCGGATGGCACAGCGCAGGGGTGCAATTTGCATCACCCCCTCTGGTGCATGGAGCATTGAACCCACTCTCGCTAGTAAAAAGCCCTCTGATAAGGACACAGCATACTGTGAAATAATGTACCTTCTATGACTTCAGGACAACAGTGAGACTCTCCATTCCTTCTCTCTGGTAAATGTTACTAATAACAACCATATTGTTATCTATCCTACCTGAGCTAACAATTTATAAACCACCACCCGCAGCTTGTCCCTTATAGTTTATTAACATACACTAATAAACAGCATGCTTCACTCCCACTGTGCTGCCAAGTGAAGCCAGTCAGAATAACTGCATTAGCTTTACTGTTCTTTCTCAGCACATTTTTCCCATATGGGAACAATTAGGAAAAACTCCCTCCAGATTATATTTAGAAATATATCATATTTTAACCAAAATAATCAGCAGCATCAACACTTTAGAAATGTGTTTGTAGGAATCTAGAGAAGATTAACCTAGCTGGATTTTCCAAAACTGGTAGTCAGGCTCATAACCTCTTCAGGAAGTCACTTACACTCAAAGGGTTAATTCTCACCATGCCTCAGCCTATAGCCATTACTCTGAAGTTTAAAAATAAGATGTGAAAAATGCATTATGTAAGGCCATTAATGCTATCCTGCCCATTTCCTATTTTGGAATTAAAGATCATCAGTGCTCAGATCAAAGGGGCTGGGTGAGAATAAAAGAAAAGGCAGGAACAATGAAAATAGCTATCCAACACAAACCAGATCAAAGAAACAGGCACAGAAAATGAGGAACTAGGGGGTCCTTTAATTACTGCCCACATCCCCCAGTCATGTGGTGAAAAAGAAGGGGAAAAGTTTTGAAGGCCACTGGGTTTTGTCTTGCTGTGGCTCCTGTTTCCACAGACTGCGCCAGTTCCCTACAAAAATCTGTTCTGCTTTAATTTTTTCATATTATTAAAGTCAAATAGGACTCCTGGATGCCAAAGTTCGTCCTGTATGACAGAAGGAGGGGGCAGATAACAGGAGCCTTGGTGGAGATAGCCCTCCACAGCAACTGCCAGCAACTATTTCAGGAGGACTGCTCCAGGCGACGCCCCAGGAGCTGCTTTGGGAAGGAGAGATCTGGCTACCTAAGGCTACTCTTTATTTGCAGGCCTCCTGGGTTGGAGGAAAAAAAACTTGAAATTCACACAGGGCACTGCTCCATGGGGCAGCAGATCAAACCTGGCGACTAGCTGTTTGAGCTCAGCAGCAGAAAAAAGGAAGCATGATTAAATTTCAGACATATCTCCCACCCTCTTTATGCACAGCAGACAGTTATGCCTAATATTTCAATATGGACTTTAAAAACACACTGCAAATAACATAGCCCAGATATGTTGGTTGTGGATTTAAAAATAAAATTAATTAAGCTAGCCATATTCTCCATTATGTCAACAAAGTCAAAACATCAAGTTCACATTTCAGGAATAAATTATTAAGGAACTGTTAGGTTATTAAAAGGATCTCTTTTTATTTAGCCCAAGAGTCAAAATTATAAATCTGATATGCGACCAGTGGTTGTACAAATAATGGCATCTACTTCCCACTGTTTCTGATTTCACGCAGTGCATTACGGTCCAATGACCCCAGAATTTTTTGTATTACTATTATATTTAGCATTTGAGATGATACAGGTAGGACAAATGACAAAAGGACAAATATGACAATACTTTTTTAAAAATGTGTGTAAGAAAGTAATAAAACATTTTTAGAAAAAAGTGATTATACTTTTTTTTGTTAAAAAAAAAGTCTCAGGATGTTAATTTTTTTTTGTAATATCAGTAATAGTAATTGGCACCACAAGATGACAGCTGGGGGTGAAAACACAACATATCTGACCATTTGGATTCACACTCTATGCTACAGTGGAGTCATCAGAAGCAGTCAGAATTGTCTGGTCAACGTGCTTTGATACAAGCACCTTATATCACCAAAATAGCTAGGAGAAGGACACATTGCATGTGCTGCCCATTACCTCAAGTCCTGTCCATAACCTGGAAACTCCTTAGCTGAGTGGGAGTGAAAGGATGAAATCCAAAAGAGTGGGGAAAAACATCCTCAGAACTCTAATTGCTGCACATAACCTCATTTCCTTCTTCATGAAAGTGGCTTCCACTTTTTCGCATTCTTGGACTCTTGAACGGTCATTCTCAGACTCTTGAACAGTCATTCTCAGGATGAGAACTGAGGACTATTAAGTAAATATAGACTACAAGCCTGCTTTTCTAAAATGAGCATCAAGCCTAGCCTCTACATCTGTGCAATATGTTTGATATCTGTGAAGAGTTCCAGGTAGACATCCAGAATACATCTGAAATGGGAAACTTGCCTAAGCAAACCTTCAAAGCCACCATCGCTCTGGAGGAATAAAGCTTGAGAGTTGTGGGTCTGGGACATTTACCTCATTGTAATGGGTCTAAAAGTATTATATTATCCATTAAGATAATCTTTTGATTGAAATCAATTCTCATTTGGGCTTAGCCCCAAATGCTATAAACAGATGAGATGATTTAAGAAATTCTCCTGGTAAAACATGAAAAGGATACTGAGCATCCAACTTCTGAAGAATGACTGCACCCATGGAGTTGTAACAACTAGGGAAATAAGCATAGGCAGTTACATGAGCTGACTGCAAAGCAATCAGATACACCTTGCGAAGAAATATGGGATGAGGCCATACATCTCAGTTTTTTTTGGAAGGCAGTAAAAGGGCAACTGCCACAAAATAATGGATTGACCCCACTCATTTAGCAGAAGAGGCTCCAACAAGACAGTAAAAAGTCTTTAAAGGGAAGTAAATACAAAAATAATCCATGGTGGGTTAAAAAAAGGAGGTTCAACCACTTTACTTGAAGCTCTCTTGAACCCCCAGTTCTGAACAGCAACAGACACTGGAGGTTATGCAGCAAGGGGAAGAGGTTCTTCAGCCTCTCTACACAGATTTTCCTTAGACAGTCTCATGAAATGCAAAGATGTTGGATGATCTTTCAGAAACAGGCCAACATGGAACCTGAATTCCATGGAGAGTAAAATAATGGGGACAGCAAAGGAAATAGGTTTGAGGCCTTTACTTCTCATCCCAGAAAGTAAAATCCCTCCATTTTCATTCACAAATCTTAAAAGGGGGTAACTTTCATAATGATAATTAATCCTCATGATCCCTCTGATGCACTTGATCCAAGGAATTTAGCAGGACTGTGGGATCACCAAGGAAGAAAGAGCAGGACCCCACAGTACTAAAAGGAAGACTTAACTGAGCTGTCTTTGCTTCTTTTCTTCTATGACTCTGATGCTTGCGAGAGGGAGTTGGCTGTCCCATTGCAGAACTTCCATGGTCACCAATCTACAAGCAATAGTTTGCTTTATTTGTGCTTTAAGAGAAGACTCAAGCTCAAGTGCCATACGTAAATGAAGAAAATCTAAGTCTGGATTGAAAATGTCCCTCTCCCTCAGAAATGTAGTTTGGAAGACCAGAAATGTGAAAAGAGGCAGTTGAGACAATGCCAGGATGTCTGAGAACCAAAACTAATGAGCTCAAGCTGCAATCACTAGGACCATGTGTGTTTTTTCCTGTCTCACTTTCTGAAAACCCTTGGGCATTAATGGAAATGGAGGGAAGGCCTAAAGTTGCCTGTGACTCCAGTTCAACAAAAAGGCATCTGGTAGGGCTAATTAAGCCCCTTCTTGGCCAGAACAGAGCCAGCAACATTTGCTATTGGCCTTAGTTGGAAAAAAAAAAAGAAAGAAAAAGAAGAAGAATTTAACTAACTGTACCCCATTTTAAGGTGAACATCCTCATCACATTCTGTAATAAAGACCGCAAAGATTGCCACACACAGAAATACTAACATGATTAAGAAGGTTAGTGAATGTTTATGTAGCATTTTGAATACAGGGCTAAATATCAACACATTATTATTGTTGTGAATCTGTTAGGATGAAAACCCCCAAGCCAGGCGTGCAAGTTCGCAGCACTCTGGGTTTCACAGTAGCATTGACTCAACTGGACAATTTTGTTCAGCCTTGCAAAACTGAAGCATTCTGCTTACTCCTTTGGAACTGGAATAGGAAAAAAATACAGATCCTCTGTGGTTCTCATGCCATTGGTTCTCATACCCAGTAAATGGAAAGAAACTTTCATGTTTTTGTGAGAAAGAGCCCTCTCCCAACTGCTTTTCAAAATTATTATTTTAACAAACCAAACGCACTCAACAGGCACTCTCAACATTTTGGATGATCCCCACTCCACCTTCATACCACAAGTGTTATCTCCAGGCCACCCCTTTGTTCTGTACTCTTACACCCAATTCAAACATCTGAAAGGATGATTTTAAAACTAAATGAGATCCAAACGCTAAAGGGTTCTCCAAACCTGCTTGAATATTACATTAGATGTGCATGGGAATGTCCACCATTTCCAGTTAGGTAGCAGGAAATTTTATATTCTTGTGGGGTTTTTATATATTTTAAATAGATAGTATTTAATCTAAAATAACCAGATAATTTATTAGGTCTCCTGTGCATCTTCTGCTCTTCATTTTCTTTAGCTTTTGCTTTTCACTGGGCCATGTTTTACATCACTTACGCTATATTGGTGCATTATTTTCGTTTTATATTCAATGTACTTCCCTTCAATTTAATTGTTCTGTAAATGGCTAGTGGTTTCCCACTTTCTCCGTCTGAATCCCATTCTCCTCTTCCTCCGTCCACTTCTCTTTCCTTCTTTGCTGCCTCTCTCTCCCTCTCTCCTCTCATTGCCCATGCTCTCCTTCTCCTCTCTTCCCCTTGTTTGAGTTTCCTCTCGCTCCACTATCCTTTTTCCATGTTCCCTTCTCATTCATTACTTCCCAAGAGCAAACTGGAAGGAGGGCAAATTTATTCCTTCTACTCTTTAATTTCTGGGGGGGGGAAGGGTGGAGGAATCCAGAAAAAGCCCTTTCCACCCTTTACAATATCCATGAGAAAACCTATAGAAGCCAATTTTGCCCCGTCCTCCCATGCCAAGAGACAGGCAGGCCATGGCATTCTGCTTCTCTCCCTTCCTTAACACCCCCCCCCTTCAATGTTGCTCATTTGGAGCACAGCTAAGAAGTGGGAGAGCAAGCAAAGACAAGACAGTCCAGGTAGGAGTGAAGAGGAGCTTGCACTACCACATTGGCCAAGAGGGAAAACAGATCACTCTCCAGTTCCTTCTTCACCAGCATTACAAAAAACTTCAAACATGAAGCAGCCAGCTCGGAGCCTCTCTGTTGTCCTAGGGGCCCCTGGAAAATGACAGTTGGCAGGCAGGACCTTCCTGGCTGCACTATCATGTCAAGAGAACCAACTCTGATTGGGGCGTTGGAATCTTTACCAAAAGTACATTTCTTTGGAAACTCAAATTCCTTCAAAGGTTGATTCTAGTACTTGCCTTTGGACTTTTGGTGTGAGGTATAAATGTCTTGGAAAAAAATGGCTCCCAATTCCAGTTGTTGACCTGCTGTCATGAACTTCAAACTGTTCTTCAAGAAGCAGTTTTGATAGATATCTCGGTGCTCAAAGTCATTAATGATTATCCAGAACATGACCTAAATGCTTGGTCAAATGGGTCATCAGCAGACACGTCTTGCATACCAAAGTCACCTACATGTAAAAGGCCTCAGGTGAATAAGCCTAACAAAGTGTTATGAAAGGAACAAGGAGTTCCTGATCTACCACCAGCTGCTAATGGTGTAATGTGGTTTAAAAAGAAGACTAGTCTTGTTTCAGAACTTGATACAATCTAATGTCTCAGAAAAAAATGGCTCCCCATTCCAGTCATTGACCTGCTGTCATGAACTTCAAACTGTTCTTCAAGAAGCAGTTTTGATAGATATCTTGGTGCTCAAAGTCATTAATGATTATCCAAAACATTGCCTGAATGCTTGGTCAAATGGGTCATCAGCAGACACGTCTTGCATACCAAAGTCACCTACATGTAAAAGGCCTCAGGTGAATAAGCCTAACAAAGTGTTATGAAAGGAACAAGGAGTTCCTGATCTACCACCAGCTGCTAATGGTGTAATGTGGTTTAAAAAGAAGACTAGTCTTGTTTCAGAACTTGATACAATCTAAGTCTTTTTAGCTCAGCCTTAATTAAACATTCTTGAGACCTAATACATCTCAAAATCTAACACAATGCATTCCAAAGCAGGGCTGTGTTCTCCACACAATGAAAAACATCAGACCACTTGTATGACCTCTCCTGCCATACACATGACTAATTCCTTAGCCATTCCATGAATTAGCTCCTAAAAATGTCTACGTCATTTGGCAAGAGAATACTCTTTCTAAGAATACTCTCAAGGAGACAAAAAAGTTGAACCCTCTATGTCCTTCTCTAATTCAACTTCTTGATAGAAAATGTCTGGAAAAACTACATTTTGGCAATTCCAAAACAGATGTCTATCACAGGACTAGGGTAAGAGACAGAAGCTACTTTGGCAGGCTCTGCTGAAGGAGCAGATGGTCACTGCTCCCCAAGGAAAGCTAAACTAGGCCAGTGTTTGTGAAGCGTATTGGACAAAGCAGTTTGACACCCTGGCACTTTGAACTGAAGAGAAAGAGAATGAGGAGGTACCTGAGTATCAGGAGGTGCAGGAGAAAGTGTGCTGATCCCCAACTCAATTCAAATTTTCTTCTCTAGACCTCTGTGCATTGTTCTCTAATGCTTCTCACTTTTTCTCCTTAGTCAACAATTCTGGCTTCCAGCTATGATCATGTCACCTTGCCATAGAAGTGAAGAAAGAGGTGAGGTCTCTGATGACACCTTGTGAGGGGCAACCGGTGTTTGAACTGACAAGTCTCTTAGGGTCTGCTGCACTGCATTCTGCTGTCCCTCCCTATCTGCCACTCTACAATCTCTCCATGCTCTCCTTTTCCATTCCTTCTCACTTGGCAAAGAGGGATATGGTGTGTGGAGAGGGGTGCGGGTGCCATCAGCACAGGAGATGGCAGAGGAGAAGGAAAGGAGGATAATGCACCCAGCCTCCTGGCAACAAGCTCTGATCTGCTGTGTGAGACTGTCAGTAAAAGTCTGCAGATTTCAAATGGTCCAGGAAGTTGGACAACCAACAACACTTGGTAATTGACTATCTTAACTGGAGGCTAGAAGACAAAAACACTTCCCAATAAGCGGAGACTCTTGCCCTCCTTATCAGTCAGGATAGATCAGAAGAATTGCTTTGTACAACTTCTGCAGAACAGTACACCACTAAAAAGTGTCTGGAACCTAGTACCATCTCTCCGTCCTCTTAGGGACATGGGCAACTGAATTGTGACAGACCAACCTCACTGGCTCCAGCAAAGTTTTGTAAACTGGGAGCACTCTTTTACTGGAGCCTGAGAACTAAAGGATGTCCAGGATCTTGTGGTTGTGGATCCTGAACTTCCTCAAAAGGAATCTGCTGCTCCCTGCAATTATTCAAAGAGCTCTTAACATCACTTAAATCACAGAGAACAGATGGAGATGTTGGAGTCACCACCTCATTTGACAATGAAGAGAACAATCCCATTCAATCCAGTGGAACTGCTGGATTCAGTGCATGGTCTTCCTCAGTGGGATCCAGGTGCAGCTCCAGGTGCCCCTACCAAGGGATGGGAAGGAATTTCTGACTGGATCAACTCTGCAGTAAGGTACTGTCCCATGGCCAATAGGATTCTCTACCATACTGAGTCTCTAGTCTGGTGAATGGGATGTGCTGAATGTGGTCCCCAATATACAGGGCAAAACAGACAATGATGAGGCCAAGGTTGGTCCCAAGCTGGCCCAAGTCTTCTGACTGGGAATGTGCATCTTGAGAAAGGAGAGCATGATGCTTATCGTCTGCTGATGAGGAACCGATGGTGTTGCTGAAGAGAAGTCACAAAAACAAATGGGAGACAAACTTCTTCCATAGGCTGGATCCCCTGGTAGAGTTGTAATTTCTTTGAAAAGGGAGGGACCAGGCATCAGAGAACCACAGGTCTTGGCTCTTCCTGGAGAGGGGTCCTGTCTGCAAAGCTACAGTAGAAACTTTGTGCCACAGCTGATGAAGACAAGAAAATGGAAAAGGAGGTGCCGGTTTTCATCAATGCCAGTAGATGCCAGGATAAATGCTTTTGAGGTATTGGAGATACTGGTATTTCCTTATCATGACCCAGGGCTAATAGAATCCTAGACTTGTGGCTTTCATATCATGCCTTTACACTTGCACTAAGATCTTTGGGGCCGAGCAAGTGCTTGGTTTAGTACTCCTGGAGAAATTTTATGCACTCTGCATTCACAGAATTCATGTCCCCCACAGATTTTTTTGTCCTCCGCAGCACAATACATTCTGCAGCAGAGGCTCTGCAATTACATCTTTTGCCCACCAGGGGCTGCTGTAACACTAGAAGAGAGGGAAGGTGGCCCATAAGCCAGAACAGCCTGCCAAGGACAAGTCTGGATTTCAGACTTCACATGGTATCCTTAAATGCTAAGGGTCTACTTATGTAAGGACAGGTTTCAAGTTCCTCACGATGACATGCCTCTGTGCCAAGGTAAGATGGGAGGTTATATGGGGGGGAAACAGAGCAGGACACGTGGGGCTGCTGGGAAGTCACAGACTGGGGTTCAGAAGCAGAAAAGAAGAGAAAGATCAAAACGGTTCAGTAGTATTAATCATTACATATCAAATTATTTTCAGAAAACAATCACAGGACATCCTCAAACTTCTTACAAGGATAATTACCTCGGTTTCTATAGACCAGTGGTCAGCAATCATACAGAGGCAGAGTGCCAAAATTTGACCTTTTGACCTCTATGTACAGTCCAAGTGCTGGTGATACGTTTTAAAGTCACTACTCATTCTATTTACAACAGCTTAATTAACAAATAAAGATACAGAGCTTTAACATTTAGGTGGTGGTTGGTAGCATTAGCCGGTCTTTTGTTAATCCACAGGCAGTATGACTTTGAGCAAGCTCCCAGCTGCATGGGGGAGGGGGGACAGGGCTGAACTCCAGCCTTCTGTGCCAATCATAATCGGCTAGCGTTCCACTCTTTGCACCCATGCCAGAGATTGCTGAGCCCTGGTATAAACAATATTTTAAAAACAATGTTGGAGAATCTTCCTTTGTTTCCGATTTTACCTTTGTCAGTTACATCACTTCAGAAGCTTGGAACAATCTGTTTACAAATCAGACTTGTTTCTGTATATTATGCAAGTTTTATCCTGTATTCTTAGTATTTTGGTTTACTTCTTGGTTTTCAGGAACATGCACAGACACGTCCTGCTTGTTCACCAGTCTAAAGATGATGGTCCATGACTTTCTGTGCATTCTGTTCCCTTATGTATCAAGGCAAATAGTTCCCTGACCTTATCACCCATTTCTCCTCCACCCTCAAGAACTGTCTCTGTTTCACTTCCCCCACCCCTTTCTAGCTACTTATTAGCACCCAAGAAAAATGGCTCCAGCCTAATTCCTCCCACACTCGCTTCTACAAGCTGTAGCTTTCCCCCACCCTCACGCCAGATCTTTCACACAAACACACATCTACCAATTTACCCATCAGGCCTACAAAGAATATTAGATCCAATCAGATATTAAAAGTCCTAGCCAGTCTGTGTGAATTTAAAACAATGCCACTCCATCAGACGAGAGTCTTGCAGTTACTGTGCGCAGGCATAAGAGCTACAGCACGAGCTTGTGGTGCGGACATGTAGTGTATGAGGACAGTCACAGAGATGCCAAGAGCACACTGTTATGGGACAGGACACTCATTGAGTAAAATCGTTTTTCAGTAACAAATTATAGGCAGTGCTACTGTTTAAAGATTCTGCTGATTAAAGACCTGGTCTTACAATACTAACAACCTCAGGATTGGTGGAGCTCAGCACTTTATAAAAGTGAGTCCTAAAACAAAAAGGCTATTTCTAGCAGACAGTACCCTAAACCAAATGTTTGACAGTTCATTTGTTAGATCAGAACGGAAGTAACCCTGACAGAAAAGTAATCTCATTGACACACTATATCAGTGTCCAATATAATTTTGGTTTGTTCAACTACCAAACAAAATACAAACCCCACCCATAATTAAAGCTCCTTTTAGGGTCTGACAAATATATGCAATCAAGATGATCCATGTTAAAGCTTTAAAGTAACAGTATTCAGATTTGGGAGGCAAGTGGTCAGTAAAATAACTATATGCGTTTGGGGGGTTTTGTAAGAGGAACAAAACATTTCATTTTGACATTCTGCTCTCTAGTTCCTCTAGTTGAAACCCATTTCATGGCTGCAGCCACACAATTTGGGAGATGGCCCCTGTTTACCAGAAAATAGGGGCTGACCATTCTGAGGGTGATCAGCAGCAGCTGGATAAAATCTGCCTTCTGCTACCCACTTCCTTTGGGAGCTTTCCAGTTTTGGCAAGGCCAGGGAGAGAAAGCAGATTTGTGTGACTGCAAGGGGGAGGTGCACATTCTGAGGACTCCATTTATCCCTAAGCATTGCACTTGCTTCTGTGCCCAAGCCACACTTTTTTATTTCAATTCAGGCTATGTCTACACTATGATGTAAATTCAATTTTATTAAAATCAATTTTGTAATGCTGGGTTTTATAAATTCGAATTTGACTCTCCTCACCTTCCCACGAAGTCCCCACAAAGTCGACTTAGTGCTGCCACACTCAATCGTCAAACATCAACTGTTGCCGTAGTGCATTGTGGGAACCTAGTCCACAGTTCCCTCAGCCCCGTAGCCTCAGCACCCTATTTTTGCTGGTGCAGTATGGGGAAAAACATGCCCTGCAAGCGATTGTGTTATGTGGTGTCAACTTCACACACTGCATTGCCCTCATTCCCTCCCATGGAAAGCAAACAGACATTGTTTCAGAGGGAAAGAAGTATAAGTAGGGAATCCCAGGTAAAGGAAAACCAAATAGGCTGGCTTCAGGGGTGTGTCATGCAGGGGGTGTGTCATACTGACCTGGGATCACCCAGGTGCCTGTGTCATCTCAACTGGGCAGAACAGTATGGCTTCTACCTGATAAGCCAACTAGTGCTCAAGGCATGGGATTGCCATATCTGACCCCCCGACTTTCCATTGGGGCATCATGGGGTGCAGGGTTGTCTGTTGAAGGACCAGTTGAAACGGTCCCTTCCGTGTTTTGCTCAGATGGGGGGGCCAGTCCCCCACATACCATTAGGGGAGTTTCATGCAGTGGGGGGGGGAGTTGGTTGTAGGGCCAGTTCAAAAGGTCCTTTCCCCCCATCAACAGCCAGCCCCCAAAAATCTTTGCTGCCCTTGGAGCCCTCACCCCACACAAGCCAGGACATGGTGTTGTCTGGCAGTATGGTCCACACTGCACCACAGGCATGTCCTTTTATTGGGTCGGGGGCTAGCCACATGATGTGGTTGGGTGCAGGAAAGACCCCGACTGCACGGTGCCTGTGTGGGAGGAAGGGGACTGACCCTATAAAAATGTAAACTGCAGAAAAGAAGTTTCTCGGCCTCTTACACAAGCATGGCCCTCACAGCCTAGTTGCTACATGGTGTGGTGGGGCAGGGGCTGGTTCCAGCACTGAAAAACAAATCCAAGTGCTCAGCTTACAGAGGGAGAGACAGACCCATGAAGTCCGGGTTGGGGCTATTTTCAATGGGTAGATGCACTCACAGCACTAATAACAAAGAAAGAAGTTTCTCAGCCTCTCATACAAGCATGACCTCACAAGCTAGCCGGTACAGCCTTCCTGATGCCAAATTCAAATTTGCAGGCTTCCTGTTACCTAATTCCTGTGGACCTGGAGAGCACTGGAGATGGAAGTGGCCAGAGGGGAGAACCATGGGGCATTGTGGAATACATATAGGATACCTCTGGAGGCTAATAAGGTCGATTTAAAGACATGGTGTTAGCCCACTAGCCTTAGTTCAAACTTTTAAATTCAAACTTGACACTACACCGCTTTCAACAATATTATAGTATCTATCATAGTGCTCCCTAAAATGGACCTAATGGTATTTACATTGAAGACAGTGACATTGTAAAATCCAGCTACCTGCCTTAAATTCAACTTTATCATGTAGTGTAGACATAGCCTTAGAGATTTGTTTACATTAATTCCTTTTCTCATCTTTTCCAATGCTCCTGAAGCTGACAGATTGAGAATACTGATTAGATGGAGGGATGCTGGTGGGGGCGTGGGGGCATGGCGGATGGAAATTATGTGAATGTTCCCTAATATTAGCTTTATTAATGCACCTTTAACCCTCGTGAGCGAAACTTGCTCATAGCCAATCCTCAGTGTGCACTACTTTGTTATTCATGTTCTGGTGGATTTTCTATGGCAGATGTACATTTGGAACCAGGCAAAGACCACTAAACCTGTTATAGCTGAGAGTTTAGTTGAACCCAGATCATTGAAGGTGAAAGGGCCATACCTGCAACTCAATATGCTCTGTAGCTTGTCCTGGATAAACAGAGGAACATATATGTTGCCTCTGACACAAGGCTTACCCAGATCTAGACAAATATCTAGCTACGTGTGTTCAAGATGAGATCTGGTGACAGAGGATCCAAATCTTTCAATATGACACTTTCTAGGAATGTCTCTTTTTCTTCACAAACCTCTTACGCCAGGGGTAGGCAAAACACAGGCCATTGAGTGGATCCTGCCCTCCATGGCCTGGCAGAACCCTCAGGCAGGCTCCCCGTCTGCTGGGGTCAGCACGTGAATGGTGCATGCCCCTTGGAAGACTGGAGTCTCAGCTTCCTGCCCCCGGAACCATTCACACACCTTCCCATTGGCCAGTTTCCAACCAACGGGAGCTGCAGGCATGATGCTTGTGGTCCCATGCAGCTCACAGAGACCTGCTGCCCCCTCCCTCCAGAGGCCTGCTGCACAGAGACACAAACACAGAGGGTCCCACTGGGCCACTATCCAAGAGTAAGTAATCACCTTGTGACAAGCTCCTACACTTAGAATCCCTTCCCCTCCCACCCCACAACCATTTGGGCCAGATCGCAACCTCCTCCTGCATTCAAACTCTCTCCCTGGGCCTTCCCACCCCCACACCCTTCAGAACCCCCTCCTGAACTTGCTCAATCTCCTGCACCCCCGCCCCAGGTCACAATCTCCTCCTGAACCCAAACTCCTTTCAAGACCCTGAACTCCCTCCTGCACCCCACCCCTTACCCAGAGCTCCCTCTTATACCCACAGCCCGTCCCACACCCGACACCTGTCCATGAATATAACAAAGAAGCAGGGCCCCGACCACTTCCCAAATTCTTCACATGGTCCCACCATCAAAAACTATTGCCCACCCTACCTAATCCCGGTACTCATGACAAAGTATCTGTCCTTTATGTAACCTCTTCATCTGTTTGATGGACCTCAGTGTTTCACACCCACAAGGACAGTAGCATGGCTCACTTCAGGATGCTGCTCAAGTCCCTAGAAAGCCAGGAGTGATACCTATCTCTCCACCACCCCAGCAGTTGAGAAAATTCTGATGCCCCCCCCCCGCCCCCCGCCCCCAGCGTATAGACAAATCCCCATGCTGACACCTTTGAGAAAGAATGATAGATCACTGGTGACAAGCTCAGACCTCCTCATGGAAGATCAAATCGGAACATCTTGCCTACATAAGACAGTTTGTGCATTTATCTAACGTGTCTGCAGATGCACTTGCTCTGGGATGCACGCCAGCAAAACCACAACAAGAAATGGGTTGCTGTAATCCCTGGTTTTATATTCCTTTATCAATTGTGGTTGGTTTTTTTACTCAGTTTTAGATTACTATTACACAGGCATTCAGGTATTAGCTGCCTGCCCAACATGCAGAATGTCTGAAGCGGCAACATAAGACTATACTGTAATCAATTACAAGCAACAAACAACCTTAGATGGTCAGAGTCATTCAAGATATAACCCTGGATGCAGCCTTTTGTTTATTAGAGAATAAATCTTAAAATGGGCACACAAACTAGCCCCCCCGCCCCCAAAATTAACCCCAAAAAGCCCTCCTGCAATACCACCATATACAAAAGTGTCAATGTAGATTTATGGCAGCATGGTCCACAGGAGTGTTTTTCCCTCCCTAAATACTAATTACCTACTAGGTAGGATACAGCACTCTATGTTAAGCACCATGTCTGATCAAGCAGAAGACTTTTTAAAATGGTTTACTAGTTATTAGGTATCCTGCATTCTCCATGCTGTGCTGACATAAGATTTTACTGTTCACAGGCTCCACTATCCAAAGACTATAAAGAGAAGAAGAAGATAGTGTTTACTTAAAACACACAAATTACAGTTTTGTGTGCTCGGTTACTAGTGAGCAAAATAACAACATGATAACATAAACATGGAGAATAAATGGAATACAATACTAAGGATATATATCTCTATCTTTCTCTACACAGATGGACTGAGCTGCAATGTCTAAAAGTTGTGTGGAGGAATAGGAGAGGAAAAAAGCAAAAGAAACAAAACACATCTATTTACAGATTACACTACAGCCCCAATATACTTCCTTTCTCCTGTGTCACTATATGTTTGATTCGTGGACAAAATGGACTTACAACCCACTGTACCCAGCAAACATAGAGTTTTGCCAAGCTGACAAAAATATTGATTTTTTTAATGTATTTTCTTTAAAAAGAAAATCAACTGAGTTCATGGTCAGACACCTTCAAGTTTTTTTTAAAAAATGTTAATTGTTTCGTTTCTTGGCCTGAATTTCTCCAAAAATGCTGAAGAGGGCATGTGTTTATTATCTTTTAGTGCAGCATGTGCACAGTGCAACCTGTGCTCCTAGGATACTTCAGTCTGAAAATTAGAAAAAAAATTAATTGCAAGGAAAAACAAGCCCGCTCTGCTACTTTGATTCAATCAATTACCATTATCTTTCATAACAGCTCTGTCTACCATCCCCCCAAACCAGTTGTGTTTAACTTTGTTTGCCAGTTGTGATATCCTGTCAGATTTCTGGCGGTGCAAAGCCGCTGGTTCTTTCTCCTTGCTGGGCCCTTATCAGCCGCTCCCAGTCAGCTCTGGCCCAGCACAGCTGTCAGAGAGTCCCTCGCTCCCTCTACTTTATCTGCTCACACAGACCTCTGCCTGGCAAGAAACGGGCCAA